>NC_061111.1:94985008-94995837 GCF_002878395.1 Capsicum annuum | reverse complement strand
TCACCTGCATGGTGACCACTAATCGGAGAAGAATGACAAGCTTCCAAAATATTCAGCATGTCCATTTTTGGGATACACCTTCTTATAATATTATCTGCACAACACCGAAACAAATATAGCTCATCCCAAAAGTAGTGTGTAACATCATGAAGAAACTTCTTTCTTTGGTGAAAAGAAAGGTTCTCTGGAATAACCTCACTCACCACATAGTTTGCAAAGTCTGTGTACCAAGGTATTCTTTCTATTATAGCAGCTAAGATTTTCTCATCTGGAAATGCATCATCAATTTCTAGCTCATCCTTGAGTGTTTGACCTCCCTTCAGTCTGGACAAGTGGTCCGCAACTTGATTCTCATATTCCTTCTGATCTTTGACTTTAAAGTCAAATTCTTGAAGGAGCAGTACCCATCTGATTAACCTTAGCTTAGCGTCCTTCTTTTCCATTAAATATCTCAAAGCGGCGTGGTCTGTATGAACCACCACCTTGGTTCCCAATAGGTAAGCCCAGAACTTCTCAAAGGCATAGACAACTGCAAGAAGTTCCTGTTCAGTAACAGTGTAGTTCTTCTGAGCTCCATTTAAGGCCTTTCTTGCATAATAAATGGGTTGAAACAGCTTATCTCTCTTTTGGCCAATCATAGACCCAAGTGCCACTCCTCTTGCATCGCACATAATCTCAAATGACTTTGACCAATCTGGAGTGACAATAATAGAGACATCAATTAATTTCCCTTTAAGGTATTCAAATTCCTTCAACCAATCACCATCGAATATAAACTTGGCCTCCTTCTCCAAAAGTTTGTAAAGTGGGTTTGCAATTTTTGAGAAGTTTTTTATAAATCGCCAATAGAAACCCACATCACCAAGGAAACTACGCAATCCCTTTACTGAAATGGGAGGTGGTAGCTTCTCAATAACCTCGACCTTAGCCCGGTTGACCTCAATCCCCTTGGCTGAAATTTTGTAACCAAGGAAAATGCCCTCCTTCACCATGAAGTGACATTTCTCCCAATTAAGCACAAGATTAAATTCCTCTCACCGTTGCAAAGCTCTTCTCAGATTCACCAAACAAAGCTCAAAAGAATCACCTACCACTGAGAAGTCATCCATAAACACCTCCAAGGTGTCTTCAACCATATCGGAAAAGATAGACATAATTCATCGTTGAAAGGCAGCGAGTGCATTACACAAACCAAATGGCATCCGTTTAAAAGCAAAAGTACCATACGGGCAAGTAAATGTTGTATTCTCCTGATCTTCTGGGGCTATAGAAATTTGGTTATACCCTGAATACCCATCCAGGAAATAATACCAACCTCTTCTCGCCAACCGATCAAGCATCTGATCCATGAAAGGCATTGGGAAGTGGTCCTTCAAAGTCCATGAGTTGAGCTTACGATAGTCCATACAAACTCTCCACCATGTCACAGGTCTGAGCAAAATCAACAAATTTTTTTCGTTCGCTATAATAGTCATGCCCCTTTACTTGGGCACACATTGGACAGGCTTACCCACTTACTATAGGAAATAGGTTATACAACTCTTGTGTCAAGCCATTTTATGATCTCCTTCTTAACCACCTCTTGCATATGTGGATTAAGACGGTGTTGGTGCTCAATGGTAGGAGTGTAGTCTTTCTCAAACTGAGTTTTGTGAGTGCATATACCCGGAGGAATGCCAATAATATCCGTTATAGTCCAGCCTATCACCCTTTTGTACCTCCGGAGTACTGAGATAAGTGCCTCCACTTGATGCTCACCCAGATCTTCTGCAATAATCATAGGTAAAGTACTTCCACTGCCTAAAAACACATACCATAGATAGCCTGACAATTCCTTCAACTCCAACACCAGTGGCTCTTCAATAGATGGCTTAGCCAGTGGTGTTGGGCAATTTTTAAGATCTAGATCTAGCTTCTTAGGAGCATAAGTATACTATCCCATTCCATTCAAGGCACACACAGTCTCCTCATACTCTTCAATGCCTTCGCAATCAAAATTCATCAAGACTGCAGCCAAAGGCTCGATAATAAATTTTTCCTTTATCGGCACTTCTTGCTCATCCTCATAATAAAAATCCACAATAGAGAACACACTCATTTCCTTGTGCTGCTTCATAGATTGACATACATCAAACCAAACTACTTCAGCATTAAGCCTGAACAAGAGCTTATTATCTCACAAATCAATAAGTATGCTTCCAGTTGCAAGAAAAGGTCGACCCAAGATTATGGGCACCTCAAAATCCACAATAAAAAAATCCACAGGGAATATAAAGCTGGCAACCTTCACTAGCACATCATATAATACCACTGGCCGCTTTACCGACATGTCCGCCATCACTAGTCGCATGTTTGTGGGTGTAGGATCCCCCAACCCCAACTTCTTATTAACAGCAAGTAGCACCAGATTAATACTTTCTCCCACTTCACATAAAGCTTTAACAAAATCAAGAGACGCGATAGTGAAAGGAATAGTAAATGCTCCTGGGTCTACTTTCTTTTGCACCATAGACCTTGTTAAAATAGCACCACAATGGTAAAGATTATCCACCAGTTCGTAGCTCACTATTCTCTTCTTCGTTACCAGGTCTTTTATAAACTTAGCATACCCAGGCATCTTCTCTAATGCCTCAACTAAAGGCATATTTACCATTAGCTGCTTCAACATCGCCATGAATTGTATAAATCTTGTATCATCGGCTTTTTTCTTCAATCTATGAGGAAAGGGCGACGGTGGTTTTGGAAGAGTAGTAACCACTTCCTCCTTCTTCTTTTTTTCTTCCTCTAACTCATCAACATGTTGATGGTTAGATGTACTCACATTACTATCTAGCTTCTTAGACTCTACTGGATGGGTTTCATCAGCTTCTACCTCTTCTTCGATCACATTGTCAATCATAGCCTTGCCCACAGTAGGTCCACGTAATACTTTATCACTCCAAATGGTAACTGCCATGCAAGAGCGATCGTTCTAAGGATTCTGCATTGTATCGCTAGGCAAGGTACCGCTCTTCCTTTGATTAAATGCTACCGAGAGTTGGCTCATCTGCTGCTCTAACTACTTAATAAAAGTTGAGTGTGAATTTACTAGCTGGCTCATGAAAGATAAGTCACTCTTCATTGTCGTCACCCCAGCATCGGTAGCCTCAACTCCCTTTAATAGTTTCTCCATCATGTCCTCCATTGACATCTTGCCTGAATTGGTAGCTGCATTAGTCCAATTTCCAGGAGGTATATACAGTCTATTCCTATCATTTTTGTTCTTCCAACTCCCTTGGTCCCTATCTTTGTAACCAGCCTTGTCATAATAGTTCTGACCTTAATTCTCTTAGTTATTGACTCAGAAACCTCTTTGATTATTTAGATAGTTCGCCTCCTCTTCAAAATCAGAATCAGCTCTGCCTTACGACCTAACAGCTTTTACCTTCTCAGTCTTCTCGAATAATAAGTGTTTAGTAAGTAGATCCATCTGTGTTTTCATGTGTGCCATATCTTACTCACGTTCCTCCTCTTTCCGAAGTTGATCCATTGATATATCACTAAACATAGTAGGGCTTGCTACCACAGAATCCCTGATGTGCCAAGCTCTACTTGTCTTAGTCAACTGCTCCAACATGTCTGCAGCCTCATTGAATGTAAGCTCTATGAATGCTCCTCCTATTGTATTGTCAACTGTTGGTTTGGTTATAGAGTTCAAGGATCTATAAAAAGTCTCCATTAAATGCTTGTCAGTCATCTTATGGTTGGGGCACTGTGTCAACTTTTTCTTGAATTGCATCCAAGTTTCATGCAGTGCCTCATTTGGTAATTTTTTGAAGTTGTTGACTTCATCCCTCAACTGTAACATCCTGGAGAGCAGAAAGAACCTTTCTAGGAAAGCTCTTTTCAATTTTCTTTATAAAATTGACGGCCAACTTATTCAACCATATTGTTGCCTTGCCAAACAAAGACAGTGGGAACAACCGAAGAAAAATTGCATTTTGGCCAACACCAGGGTTATCAAAGGATTTGCAAATATTGATAAAATTCACCAAGTGCATATTTGGTTCATCCCCCGGAAGTCCTCCAAAAAACCCCTTAAGATTAAGCAGTTGTATCATGGTGCTGGTTATGTTGAACTTCACCCCAAGTACTAGTGGAGGTGGAATAATCGCTCCTATAGCACTAGCTTCGTTCAAGTCATCCTCCTTGTCATCACTATCAAATTGCATAGTAGGTTGGTAGTTTGCTCTCCCTCTAGCTACCCAATTTCTATTTATAGCTACCTCTACATTCTCCGCACGCCTCCTATTTGCTGGGTTGATCAGATCATCATCCCCAAAATACTCCTCATCATGATTAGGGTCACGAGCTGGTTGACCATCATTTTGCCGATTAACCTGTGCTCTAGCCAAGGTGGCTAGTCTATCAACTTCTTGTTGTTCTTCCACTCTACCAATTAGATGCGGTTCAGGATTGAAAAGTAATAGCGATTCTCCTGAACTTCTGGTGCGTGGAATAAATAATAATGAGCCTGTAATAAAACAAAAACAACAAATAAAGGTAAAATTTGGAAAACTTGACCAAAGGTCAATTAACAATCACAAACTTAATTGACAACCTCTCTTACGAGAGAGTAAGCGGTCGTTGTCAAATATATAATCCAACTAGGTTGGGGTTGAATCCCACAGGAAATACTGTGTTCACCAACTGTGTTCACTAAGTATTGTGGTTGTTACTATACTGTTGATCAAAGGTTCCGAATTAAACGGGGAGTCTGATTTATAAATTTTATCTCGTTATTTGTAACAGAAAGTATTCCAGTCGGTGATTCTTATTGCAATGATAATTCAATGAGAGTAGACAAATGAGAGTTATGGTTTGCAACTTATTTTGAATTTCCAATTAATC
Source organism: Capsicum annuum (assembly GCF_002878395.1). Lineage (NCBI taxonomy): Eukaryota > Viridiplantae > Streptophyta > Magnoliopsida > Solanales > Solanaceae > Capsicum > Capsicum annuum. Next base: position 94,990,947 of record NC_061111.1, on the reverse strand, counting down.
ACTTCAATTGCAAGAGTTATTGAATCCTATAATTTACCCATTTGTCTCTCAACCTAAATGAGTAGATTATCTTTCAATTCTCTCAAACTTAAAAGATGCATTAATTTATTCAACTTATTTTCTCATGTGGATTGATCCTGTTAAGGCATCGACCCTTAACCCAAAGGTTAAATCCCTTAGATTCCATGTGAACCTCTTCTTTTCCAAACAAGCACTTTTCTATTCGAACAAGTGATGTTCTTGGGCTCACCCTTCAAGTTTGCAACCAAGAAAGGTCGTTATTGTGAAAAAGGGTTTATACAACTTCAGTTAACCATGGAAATCAAATATTTTCACAACCCCAAACAGCTATTCACATCAAGGCTCCCATAACCCTAGTTATGAAAGCTTATCCACACATTTCAATAGAATAAAAAAAAGAAGTCATTTTGTTTCTCATAAATAAATTCAGAAATTACTTACAAAAGATCACAAGATTTGTTCTTGAATCTTCAAAGGAGAATTGGTATAAAACGTTTAGATCCACAATTCTAGCCTGAATCTCAGGCTAAATAAGAAGAAGTTGGAAATATGATAAAAGATACCTAAATAAAACCTAAACTGGGTATTTATATGTTCCCAGGTACAGAGGACTTAAAATTCGAACTCAAAAAAGCCGCGTCTAAGTTGAGGTCGGGATGACGGCCCATCGAAAACCTGACGGTCTATCGCGTGGATCGTCCCTGATGGTTCCAGAATGTCAGGTTCTGTTAAGGGTTGACGGTCACATTGGTAGACCATCGCTGGCCCGGCGGTCCATCGCATGGGCCGTCACTTGATCCTCTATGATGTCATGTTCTGTTTCGTCCTGACAGCCAAGTTGGCGGTCCATCGGATGGTTGACGATCCGCCACTTGGACCGTTGCAGAGATCATTTATTTGTCATCTTCTATTTTACTTTGACGACCACCCTGACGGTCCGTCACATGGCTGATGGTCCGCCAGTTTAACCATCAGTGGCCTTTTTTTGCTATTTTCCTAAGTTTCTCCTTCAGCTAACTCCTTAACCTGAAAATACTAAAATCCAGTATTAAATACAACATTGGTTGCTTGAAAACATACAATTATCCCTTGAAAAATATACAAAATATTCCGTCAAAAGCCAAAACATCACCCAACTGTGCAAGAGTGGAAGTCAAAATTAACTTATTTGGAGAATTCCCCAAGCGCATTAACATTGGAGTGAAGAAGCAAAATAGGGAAATCACTGAAAAGTTAATTAGAATAAAATATTATTACATCCCTAAATATTGTAGAACATGCATGATTCAGGAAGACAATAAACAACAATTTTGTGTGGAGCATCTAAAATTATATCCCAAATAGGAGGAGGAAGAAAGTAACAATCAGCAGAAGAACAAAGAAATTAACAATAATACAAGAACAATGGAAAATAAACAGGAAGGCAAGAATGAACAATATCAAAAATTAGAAGGAAAACAAAAGGGTAATAATGTAGATGAGTTTAAAGAACAGAGAAACAAAAAATAGGTAAAAAGAATAAATAAAGATATGTGGAGACAAGAGATGAGATGGAATAGAGTAGGGGTGGCCAATCAATTTGAAGCCCTTGAAAACACAGAACAAAACACGATGCAGGAGAAAACAACATAGGATGAAACACAAAAAGTTGGCAAAAAAGAAAACAGAAAAGTTGACATAGTATAGGAGGGGAATAACCTAAAGTAGGTCACGACTGGGTGATAGGATCAGTAGAAAAACATGATGGAAAAGGGAAAGAAATGGAGATAATAGTTCAATCAAATACTGATTCGACTACACAAAGAAATAAGGAACAGGGAAGTAGCATATTAATTTCAAGTAAAGTTGGGTGTCAGCAGAAGGATCAAAGAAGCAGGTAGAGACAAAAACACTAGACACAGAGCAAAGACCTCAACATTCTAAGTAAAAGACAGAAAAAGACTACATGCAACATACTCTTGAGATTAAAAACAATACAACAACCAATAACAATGAAATTCTGGGAAGAAAATTGGAAAAGTTAGATCATTTTGGATTTCATACAATAGTTAATTATGAAATTCAACAAGGATAATAAATATTTTCATATTACTACTATCTATGCTAGATGTAGTGCATTGGACATATTGAAATTATGGGAGGAACTGAAACACATTACTGAAACCAACCAAAATCCATAAATAGTAGGGGAAGATTTTAATGTAATAATTTTAGAGGATGAAATGTTGGGTGGCTTACCATTTACTCAAAATAAAGGAACAGACTTTACTCTCTACATCAACAATTGTGAATTAATAGAGGTAAACTTCATAGAAAGTAAATAGACCTGGTGGAATGGGAGAATTAAAGAAGAGTATATTTTTAAAAGGTTGGATAGAGTCCTGGTTAATTAAGCATTTAATCTTCCCTTTCTCTGAAGTTCATCACTTGATAAGACAAGGATCCAACCATGCACCATCTTTTTATTATTTGTAATATAGAAGAATAATCCATAACCAAGCCATTTAGATTTTTGAATTTTTGGATGAAACATCCTAATTTCAAGAAAGTTGTGAGGTAGAATAGGAATATCAACTTTGCAGGAATCCTTCATAGAACTCCAAGCAAACTAAAGAATGCAAAAAAGGCACTATTAGATTGGATTAAGGTAGCTTTTGAAAATATTTTTCAAAATATTGACACCATGGAAAATGTGATTAAAGTAAAGGAAGCACGACTGGAAATAATGCCTACTGCAGCTAATAGAGTAGAATTGCACAAAGTACAAGATGGGTTAAAAAGATTTATGAAAATTGAGGAAGAATTTTAAAAACAGAAAAGCTGAATAAGGTGGTTTGCAGAGGGGGATAAAAATATCAAGTTCTTTCATTCCTATATGAAAGGAAGAAAAAAAGTTACACATTGCAGAGATTAACAAAAATCAAGGAATAAATCTTCAAATAAATGAGAGAAGGTTTTTGCATTCTTCACAGAACAGTTCTCAGAAGAAGGGGCGAGCCAAGAATAGGATTTGTTACAATGTATAACCAAGCTAATTAGTGAAGAGCAGAATGATAAAATGATAAGATTACAAAAAATAAATGAGGTTAAAAGGGTGATTTTTTTATCTCAATGGGGACAATACTTGTAGACCTAATGGTTTCTCAGGAGTATCCTTTTAGAGTTGTTGGGATATTATTGGAGAAGATAATATCAAACTAGTAAGAGTATTCTTTTGTGGGTAAGAACTGTCTAAATTTATTACTCATACCAATTTGATTTTATTTCTTAAAAAGGAAATGGTGAAAGACGTTTCAAATCTTAAACCTATAAGTTTAAGTACTTTCACCAACAGAATTATCATAATTCCTGCAAAATTCTTAGCTAGGGAACTAAATAGGTTACGCAGTGACAGACAATTCAAGGGATATGGGCTTCTAAAGTGGAGTCCTGAGATTAATCATCTCTCAGATGCAGATGATACCATCCTTTTTGTTCATGAGATAGGATATTCATCATTAAAATAATAATGGTCTTAAAGAATTATGAGAGCATCCAGAACAATTGGTCAACAAGAAGAAGTGTTTTTTCTACCTACATGACAAACCACCACTGATTATGACAACAAAGTTGAGAAGATTAACAGGTATAAAACAAGGAAACTTCCCTTTTACCAATTTAGGTTGTCCTATTTTCTATGGTAGAAAGAATAAGACTTATTCTAAAGATTTATTAAGAAAGGTGACAAGAAGGTTATTGATGTGGCAGAATAAGCTACTAACTCTTGAGGGTAAATACATTCTCATCAATCATTTACTGCAATCCACGCCTGTCTATATATTTTCAGCTATGAATCCCCCTAGAAAGGTAATTGATCAGTTACATCATATTTTTGCTAAATTCTTTTGGGCAGTTCAGGAGGTTTAAAAAGAAGATACCGGGTTGCTTTGGAAGACATGTGTTATCCCAGAAAGGAAGAAGGACTAGGATTCAGATCATTACATGATGTGTCAAAGGCCTTATTTGTCAAACTGTGGTGGAAATTTAGAGTGTCAACTTCATCTTTATAGAGTACCTATATGTGTAACAAATATTGTAAAAAGCTCCATCCTTTCATCACAAGAAACATTGGTGCTTTTCGTGTATGGAGGAAGATACAAGAAGTAAGAGAGGAAGTAGAATATGAAATTTAGTGGCAGCTAAAGGCTGGAAATTCCAGTTTCTGGTTTGATAAATGGACAAGAGTAGGGACATTATATCATGTGGAAGGATGGGAAGAAAGAGAGGAGGAAATGAAGTACAGGATTTTATCTCTAATGATGAATAAAATGTGGTAAAGCTCATAGAGCATCTGTCAGAGGAACTTATTACACATTGCTGAAACCATTAAACCATGCATTGGACTTGCAGAAAATGACAAAGCATGTTGGATGTGGAACACTAAGGGAGAATTCACTGTGAAATTAACCTATCAAATCATAAGACACATGAGAGATGAAATAGAATGGATGCAGAATATTTGGATAAAGGCATTTCTTTTAAGATAACGTTCTTTTTGTGAAGAGCATGGAGAAAATAATAGCCACTAATGATAATCTTAAAAGAATGTGGATTCACATTATCTCCAAATGACATTGTTGTAAAGAAGGACATCTAGAGACTATGAACCATTTATTACTACCAGCCCTCATAGCTCAACAGCTATGAAGACAGTTTGCTTCCTGTGCGGGTATCAACATGGACAGACTCAACCCACACCAACTCATATACAAGTGGTAGAACTATAAAGGCCATCCAAAGATAAGGCACATCTCAAAAGCTATTCCAGAAATGGTGATATGGGAATTATGAAAAAGGAGAAATGCTAGAAGACATAGAAAAGATGTTACTTTAAATAAGATGAAATATCAATGTCAAATAAATGTGTTTCACCTCATTAAACTTCCACGGATAAAGGAGGTACCTTTCCACTAGAATGGAATGATGAATACATTGCAAGCTTACAAACCCAGACTTCACTATCTTGTAGTGAAATGGAAGAAGACGAAAAGGGTTGGGTTACATGCAATACAGATGGAGCTAGTAAAGGTAGCCCAAGTATGAGTTCATATGGTTTCTGCATTAGAAACAGTGATGGTGATCTAATCTATGCAAAAGCTCATAATCTTGGAATCGCGACTAATATGAAGGTTAAGTCAATAGCAATCCTAAAGGCTGTTAAGTACTGTCTTAGTCAGAATTTTCTCCAGATACATTTGGAGACTGATTTCCTTGGTTTAAAAATTATGATTCGAGAAGAATGGAGAGTCCCCTGGATGCAAAAAGAGAGTATAGAGGAGATTAAAGATCTTATGCTACAGCTAAACATCCACATCAATCATACTTTCAGAAATCGAAGGAGAAAGTGTAAGTGTAAGTGTAAGTATGGGTGTCTAGATGACAAAACGCGAATGAGAAATGAAAGGGGCATCTGACATTTCTAAGTCCATTCTACGTAATTGTCTACATATAATTATTTAATTTTTTAATGACATGTCACCATTTGTGCTTCATGCTTAAGTTAATAGTCTAAAAAAGAATTTAAAATATTGTGATGTAATGAGTTGAAGAGTTTAGGCCAATGGCATCGATAGGCACTCAAACTTATTGCCAAAATTCACTTAGACACCTCAACTATGGCCTGTACCTATCAGGCCCCTAAACCCTTCGAATTTTGATTCAATTGGGCATTTTTTGCCTACATGGCACTGTGCGTGCTGTGTAATCTCGAGAGGCGCGTGAATAGTAATTTTTTTATTAAGTTACGAATAGAAAAGTGCCAAGTGGCACTGAGGGCCCCAATTTTTTTTTTTTAATAAAACTAAATTTAAAAAAAAAAGCCTCCAACATATTTTTAATAAAACAAATTTCTTTTAAAAAAAACCTCCAACATAATTCCT
>NC_061111.1:94982394-94984908 GCF_002878395.1 Capsicum annuum | reverse complement strand
TTTTGAATTTGATTTAAAAATTTGTTGTTGTTAATCTTATTCTTTTCTGCCATTAGCGTGCCGAAAAAAATAAAAGTACGCCAAAAAAAATGAAAGTTTGCTACATTTGAATTGTTGGATTTTCAACATATTATTCATAGTAAGAGTCAATGTATGTAAATTCATGTAAATAACGACAAAAAAAAGAATCAGTCCAAAAAAATGAAAGTTTGCAGTGAAGTGAGATAGGGTGATGACGAAAACTTCGTGTGTGTGTGAAAACGCCGGGGGAAGGGGGTAAAGAAGAAGACGATTGGGTGGGTGGGGGATGCTTGAAGACGCGGGGGGGTGAAGAAGACGATGATGGGGGTTGGGGTAGGGGTGTTTTTTTTCTTTTTTCTTTTTTAAATTAAGAAATTATTATTAAATAAATAATTAAATAAAAAATATCAGCAATTCCATGTATAACTTTGTTTTGCCATGTGTTTTTTTTTAATCGGTTAATTTTGCCACGTCATCGCGTGTATGCAACACACTTCAGCCTTTTGTTGATTAACAAAAAAATGCCCAATTGAATCAAAATTTGGGAGGGTTAGAGACCTGATAGGTACAAACCATAATTGAGGTGTCTAAGTAAATTTTGACAAGAAGTTTGAATGTCTATCAATGCCTTTGGCCAAGAGTTTATATAATAAAGGTTCAAGTAAAACTGTCCCATTTACATACAAGTACAAGGATCTAGAAGACTATTTCGCCAATAATAAATAGTAAAGTAAGGAGTTGATGCAAAATAACAATAAATTTTATATTGGTAAGAATGATTATCTAAGATATAAATAGTTTAAAGAGTAACAACATGAAGTAAAAAATTTATTTACATATGAAATAAATAGTGGATAGATATAAATGGTAGTTTTTTCTTTACAAAATATATACTTGTGGATTAATTTTTGTATTTGAAATATTCCAAATCATGATTTAAAAACACCTCAAATCAAGCTTTTTAGAGAATTTGTGATTTCACCTCATGATATGAAATCAATATTAAATCGCCCAACCGCTGATTTCATCTCATGATTTCAATTAACCAGATGAAAAAAGCATTTCCAAACGCGATGTATAGACAAATCATTAAATGGCAAAAAAAAAAAAGCAGCCCTGTGCAGAACATACCCATAGTTCAGAAAAGGACCGAACCCTAAGAATGAGATGTAGACAATAAAGTAAATACGAGAAATTACACCTTCTCCAAATTAGCTTACAGGCTACTTACTTCAACTAGTTTTACAAATCACACCAAACAACAAATATACTTAAACTGTAAAGAGTTGAGTACAACCAAAGTAGGCTGTGATTAAAACTGGGAATTCAAAAGGAATGAACGTTTGGGGTGAGTTTTCAGATTGCTTACTGAATCATTCCCTCCAAAAACAACTTTGGATGCTCATAGATGTTTCTCTTATTATCATGGTCTAATAACAGTACAAGTATGCAAAACTCCAAGCATGATGCTAATAAAAAGCCTCTATAGCCTAACTTTATAATTTAGAACTGAAGCATAGATGATTAAACGATAACACCTCGGCACCCAAAGACGAACAGTATTTTGATGCTTCCTCTATAAGTAATACTTGATTGTAGTCAAGTTGTATCTGCAGTTATGGAAACAACAGTGAGATATTAGTGATATTTAGTAATATGAGATGTTTTACAAGGAAATGAAAAGGAAAAAGAACAGATATTCTTGTCCTTACCATCCAGATGGTAGAGCCATTATGAAAAAAAGCTAGGGCGCTGTTAGAATGTGGTTTTGTATATCTGCGAACGACTTCACATCTACACCCCATTGCCTGAAATGCACATTTTTGTGAACGAAATTTCTTAACCATACTACACATTGACGTTCTTTGTATAGTTGGTGAAAAGTAGAAAAAAACTTAATTTTTTGCAACAGCTTAAAATGTTAAGCTGGATGGTGTTGATGGAGTAGCTATAATATTACGCATCTTTTTGTTGCGCTAGACATTTGCTAAGGAAATTGTGGATATTTAAATATATCAAGACATTCAGAAGCTTACCAGCAGTCAATTCCAGCAGCAGTTGCTCCCCCTTTATCAGCCTTTTCATCATCTCCGACGTGAACAGTTTTTATTGCTTCCACACTGATCTGATCTACAACATCGCAAAACATGGTAACGGCAACTTCTTGTAGCCACTTTCAGGTTTATTTGACAAATGTATTAGTATCAAATTAGAATTTTAGTAAGCCTAGTTCAAGGTCATATATAACTAGAAAAAGTGGTTAAAGAAGTCAATTTAAAACATTAAACAAAAAAAATGCTGAAGTACAAATACATTCTATCGTTGGGTTAATGAAAGATATCGAAGTATTTGAACCACATACCTAAAGCAGCTCTGAATATCTTTATATCTGGTTTTTCATGTCCAACTTCTGACGATATGATAACAGCATCAAATCTATAGATGGAGAGCACAAAAAGTAAAGAGATAAATAATGTATCTTCAAAAATTTCA
>NC_061111.1:94972861-94979394 GCF_002878395.1 Capsicum annuum | reverse complement strand
AGAATCTGTGTGGGGCTGGGTACTGAGGTGGGGGTTTTAAAGAATAATTTTGGCTTTAGACGCGCCTTTTTTTCTTTTTAATTTAATTTTATTTCCACGTCAGATCTAGGGTGTAAATAGTTTCACTTTTTTATAGTTTAGTTGTGTAATAGGTCACTAGTATAGTTTAGGTGTGGCTTCGACTTTTCTTGTATAGTTTGGGGTGAAAACAATGTCTTTTTCCATTTACAAAATGACTAATTTGATGTCCCATGATTTTCTATTTTTTTTAGTTATTTCTTTATATAATATTATTTAATTCTAATTTATTTTTTATCTTATATTTTAAAAAAAAAAATTAAATTTTTGTGACCTTCATAGGCCTTTTATTAATCAAAAACGGCCAAAGGCCCAATTATATCTCAACATTGTGACATCCTTACATGACTTAGAATTAAGCCCAAAATAATACCCGACCCTCTACATCTTTGTCTAGTTTCCAAAAAAAATCCAAGACTATCCAAATGCTGCTTCCAGGTAGTTCCAACGTCAATCTCCATTGTCGTCGCCTCAACTTTTGAGTGACAAATCGCATACCAGATGACGATGTTGTCGTGTTGCTTGCACAACAAGTACCCGACTGGATCTTGCAGTTCTTTTCAGTGTAAGCTTCTTGCAGTTCTTTATCCTATATTACTTTCAATTTCAATATATTTTATTTTTATGCTTTTCTACTCAATCTTTCTTCTGCGTTGTTGTGTTGTTCTCCTCTAAGTTCTTTTTGTTTTTCTGCCTTCAGTTTCTTCTTCTACCGATTTGTCTTTTTTACATCCTCGAGATTTGATATTGAATTTGCATTTACATCAAATCCTTTTGCTTTCGCCTTATGTTGTGTGATTTCTCACACTAAAAAGTGACTTTTTGGTACGAATGATTATGTACAGGAAATTGTGGTAGCTCTCTAATTTAACATTAAAATAAAATAACAGTACACCTCGATGTTTTTATCATTGCTAACACTCTATGGACTTTCAACCAACAATGGGAAACTTTCAACCAACAATGGGAAACTAGTGTCACATATAAGTTATAACATTAATTTGTATATTAATACTTAGCTTTAGGCTCACTGCTAGACGTACGAATCAAGAAAAGTTTGTACAAAGCATGATTTATGATAAATTTATAGAAAGAATTATTTTATGAATATTTATTGATAAATTTAAAATTTATAATAATTAGGGGCATTTCAGTAAACTTGCCCATTACGATACAGTACCATAGTATTATATTATTATAACATACAGTACCATACCATACTATACCTTATGAAACCATGACAAACCTCCATCCAAACAAAGTGTTAAGGGTCGTTTGGCAAGAGGGCATTCCTACTATATACTATTATTAATAATTAATAATTAATAATATATATAATATTATATAATTTTTTCATTTTATATATATATATTTTTTTACTACTATATAGCAGGATGAACATTAGGATGATCAAAGGCAAAACGATGTTTTAGCTCACATATTCAGGGATAAAATGGTAATTACCTATACTGATATTATTAGGGGTGCTTATTTCACTACAAGGCCCAACATAGTTGGACAATCACTCCACTTTCTCGAGTTGCTGGCGAAATAGTTCGAGAATCAATCCTGTTGTCTAAGTTCATCTTCAAAATTCTGATTTTTCCGTTTGGTTCATCTCAAACTATTCTTTTCCCGATAAACAAATGTTAAAAGAATTGCACATAGAACTCAATTGATTAAAGTAGGCATGAAAAAATCCTAAATGAACGATTCCAATTATTAATATTTTTGTACCACACCTCTCGATCTTTTCATTTGGGTGTCATTAGGTATGCTTTCTTTCAATGTTTGCTTGGAATTCTATCTGCTATCTTAATTTATTTTTTTATATATATTTCTCATTTGAATCTGCTATTTTAGGTTAGCTTTTCTCTTAATTTCATCCTAATCTTCTACTGTTTTTTATCAAGTTATATTATTATTTTTATTATTATTATATATTATTATTATTATTATTTTGGTAATTCTGATTTGAATCTGCAATTTTAGGTTAGCTTTTCTCTTAATTGTTATCAGAATCTTCTACTAATTTTTATCAAATTTCTATCGATCCAGTCATTTTTTTTCATTTTCCTATAAAATATAATAATAATTTGTATTAAAAAAATTTCCATCAGAAGCGCTGCCGGAAAGTGGTAGCACAACCCTAAATAGATGTGATACCGTAGAAAATCCTCACTTTAATCTTCATCGTCAGTAGAAAAAGGTGAGTAGATGTACAATCAGGAGTATAATAGTCATTTTACATATTTTTTATATTTTCAAATACAGATATTACTGTATTTGACCACTACTTCACCTATACGTATCTAAATATCCATCACAAAGTCTAGCACTAGCATTTCCTAGAGAGTATTCCATATACATTTAATAAGCTCATGGACTTCATCTTCTACTCAGGAATATCAACTCTTGGGATTTCTCAACTACACAATAAGTGACAACATCCAAGCACATACATAAGTGTATGTGGTCTACTAAGTAATATAGTGACCTTCAAGAAAGCCGAATATCAATCCCACAGGAACTTGTGTCGACAACTATCCAATTCTAGTTTAACAATTGAGATCAAGTAACCAAAAAGAGTATTGAATAATTGTAAACTAAAAATAAAATAAACAGTGCGTAAAAATAAAAGTCTTGGGACAATCAATGGATTAAAGCCCAGGGTTATAGCACTTCGAACAAGCATACTATGTCATTAAATTTCATTCGTTAACTTGCTTATCTTAGTTGTTGATTCGTAGGGTTAATTGCATGATCATGGTCTCCTACTCTAATCTTTTATCTAATATGGATATTACAACTACATCGTTGAGCGAGGATGTAATAATCCAATTAAGTTATTAAAGCTATCATCCTACGTTTGAATCAAGTAAGGCTCCTAAGTACATCCTTGTCCTAAGTGTTAAGTTCAATTCTTTATTTTATAAAAGAATAAAAACCCAAACTTTATTTATTCCTTTGTTCTATCTCCTTGTTTCCTATCCCAAATCAAAAAGTCAACAATATATGTATTTTACAGGTGATCAATTATAATACTCCGTACTTTTCCTAACTAAATTTAGATCCTAGAATGTTAAGGATTAGCTTAAAAATGAATAACTCTTGGTACGTGTAGAATTTTCCAGCTCTAGACCTCCAATGAGTAGGAAATTGAACTGGCTTTCCAACGATACCAATTTTTCCTTAATTCGATACTCGGTTGAGAAGTTATGGTGTTTTTAGTAAAATAGTGTGGCATTTTGGCAGGCACCACATCACGATGAAGGGCGATTTCACAATTGTCAAATTTCAGTGGACCTCCGCGATTGACCCGTGTCGAGGTTAGGTCTCATTTCGCAGTTGTCAATTTCCAGTGGCTCACCGCGATGATGACACATCGCGATGATGGCCTAAATGGCATTTCAATATCTTACCGCAATAGCTCCGCATCGCATTGATTTTCAGTTCCCAATTATCCCTTATCCAGTGAGCCACCGCGATAGTGGCGCATCGCGATGAGTGGCCAAATCGAGATTTTTTTCAATTTTTGAGTTGATTTTAAAAGGGTAATTTAGTCAATTCCCAAACCCCCAAGTCGTGAATAACACAGAATTAAACCTATTCTACGCTCATTTTTCATCAATTCTCTCTTAAGAAAACCCTAGAATCTCAAAACTTAACCTCCAAGAAATAAAATTCTCTCCATTCCTTTTCCAAGATAACTCAAAATTAAGGATTCCCAATTCAAGAGATTCAAAAATTCATCTTCAAGAGCACAAATAGGGATTCAAGTTCAAGCTTTCTTAGAAATCGCATTAATTAAGGTATGTGGGGTTTTGAACAAGGATAAATCTTTCATCCTTGTGCCCAAAACTAGATTTTATTTATAAATTCACATGATTTAACATGAATTTCAATTTAGGGTTCATACCCATCTATTATTAATTGAAGATTTTGAGATTTCAAGTACATTGGGTGTTGAAATATATGTCTATTTTCGTAAATTCATGCGTATGATCGTATTTTTCAGATTTTGAGTTGAATTATGAATATTTTCATTATCTAGCATGAACTTTATGATGATTTATCATGAAATTGATGCATGAGGTATCAAGCCTAAGTTGAATTATGCTATTTCAAGAATGATTATGCTTTTACGCATCTTATGATATGTTTATAGACAGTTTTGAATAAAGATTTGATCTTTGGATCTTTAGCTAAGATATGAAATCCACTTTACAGCTTAAATTCAGTTTGAATGAATAGATATACAGTTACCTTTTAGTATGAAATATTATGACTTTTAAAAGTGGATTTCTTATAAAATGAACATACAAATTAAAGGGAGTAGTATTTAGCACCGAGCGGAAACTGTAGGTTTAGCACATCCTACTTTCCTAGAACTATGAGCCAACATAGTTACAGATTCAGTATTCCCATTTCTATATGGATAACAGTTATAGATGTAATCACTTAGCTCAGGTTATACTCCCTGGCAAGAGTATGACACCTCTTCCCAACGTGAGATTTTTCCCTTAGAAAAATGAGACGTTAGACTCCATGATAGCTCACATAGTTTATGTCAGTTAGAAGAACCTCCCTAAGAGAAAATCTTTTACTAGAATTTCCTACAGTATAATCGAAAAGAATGTCAGATAACTGTTTAATTTTCAGACTTGAAATGTGATGGCTCACCTGTTTTTATACAATATGTTTTATTATTTATGATTTACAATTTCCAGCTTTTAGTTATTCTAGCCATATGAGTCATCACATACAACATGCTTATTCTATGAATTTTAATAACATTGAGATATTACTTTTACTTATGCATTCACCCTCATATACTCAATACATCCTCAAAGTACTCATCTACATATATGTCTATGTGCTACATTGTCTCATAATGTAGGTTCAGGTGCTCAGTCTCAGCAGCGTGAGTGATTTTTGGCATCTCTATCTATATCCTAACAGTTGGTGAGTCCTCATGATTTGAGGGCCCATTTAGCCAGATTTTCAGTTTTCTCAGTACTTGATTAGTTACTTTCAGTTTAGCCCGAGTCAGTTGGGGGTTTTTCCCAATGGCTCTCTAGTTTCTTAGTAGAAGAGGCTTGTCGGACTACTAGTTATTATTTTCAAACTTTCAGTATCAGTTATCCAGACAGTATATTCAGTTGATCTCAGACAGTTTTGATATAATTTAGTATTTTATCATTTCTATTTTATTAAATTACTTTAATATGAGTTATAGACTTAGTAACAGGCTTACAGGGTTAGCTTGAGACTACTCGTAGTCTTGAGCATCGTGTGACGTCTTGGGACCAAGTTTTGAGGTGCTACAAACTTGGTATCAGAGCTTAAGGTTTAGAGAGTCCTAGGGATTTGGACAAGTCATGTTACGTAGAGTCTTGATCATGGGTGTAAAGCATGCCATATTTACAATTAAGATGCTATGGGATGTTTTAGAAAACCATCTCTTTCTTTCATGATTCATCGTGCTTATAACTATATCTATCTGCTATTGACTCATGCTCTTTTATGACAGAACATGCCTCCTTACAAAGCTAATGCCCGTAGGAATGATAACTAGCCACCCTAGCCTGTTGATTCTCTTAGTGAGAATGTGTTCATACCAAATTTTGAGCTGCCTTTCAGGCGTTAGCTCAAGCTGTGACTGCTAATGTTCAGGCCAATAATTAGGCTGCAGTTCCACATCAGCAAGAGGGTGATTTAGCTATAGCTTGTGACTTTATGAGAATAAATCCATTTGAATTCTTTGGGTTAAAGATAGGTAAGGACCCACCATTGTATTATGATGAGGTGAAGAAGATCACTCAAGTTATGCATATTACTAAAGAGGAGAGTGTGGAATTGGCTTCTTATAGGCTGAAGGATATTACTTATGATTGGGTTGTTATGTGGAAGAAAGGTAGGTGTAAGAATGCATCTTCTATGAGTTGGTAAGAGTTTTAGGATGCTTTTCTAGATAGGTTCTTTCTGTATGAGTTGCGAAAAGCCAATATTGGGGAGTTTATGAACCTGAGGCAGGGCTCAATGACAATAAAGAAGTACTGCCATAAGTTCAACCTGTTATCTAAGGATGTTTCTGAGTTGATAGCTGATACTAGATCCAGTATAAGTAAGTTTGTTATCGGAGTGTTTGGATTGGTGGTCAAGTAGTGTAGGAATGCCATGCTTATTGGAGACATGGATCTTGCTAGATTGATGACTCATGCCTAACATATTGAGGCAGAAAAGTTGAAAGGAAAAGATAGAAGTAATAAGAAGGCTAGGATTGGGTAGTTTGAGTATGGTAGGCTAGGATTGGGCAGTTTGAGTATGGTCAGTCAAGGTTTGTAGGGGGAAATCGTTCATAGTTTCATAATCGTCCACCTTTGCCAGCGCCATCTTTAGCTAGTGCCCCCGCACCCAAAACCAAGCAGGAACAGTAGGGTAAGACTTCTATG
>NC_061111.1:94914469-94969861 GCF_002878395.1 Capsicum annuum | reverse complement strand
CACTCTGATTGACTTGCTACTTGAAAATGGAAATATGTAAAAATATATAGGTATCGGGTGTTCATAACCCTCCAACACTGAATGATACTTTAAATACAATAACATCATTTAAAACACTGTAAGGAAAATCATGATTCAAAGATCCAAAACATAGTATATTTCACTAAACTGACTAAATCCATGAATTTAAATATGGGAATATGATAAACTTGGGAGGACAATATGTTCACATGGTTTAATTCACGAATTGGTAAATTAATATGGTGTAAACTGAATATAATATAGGTGATTTAAATTCAAAGAACGTAATAACATAATTCACATGGGAAACCATATAGGCATGGCTTGAATTCAACACTAGTAAGAGAACATCAAGTAAATTCATACTTAACATTTAAATTTCATAAAAAGGGATAAAGATATCATACTTGAACAAAAAGGAATTTTTGGGACTCAATGGGTGGAAGAAATCCATTGATGAATACCCCACATATCTTAATTGCTTGAGTTCTTGAAAAAACTTGGAATTGGGACTTTGGGAGAGTGAATTCCTTGAAGAAAACCCTTTGCTATTGTTATTAAGAATGGGGGAGGAGAAAAGGATCGTGAATTGATGTATTTTGGGGTTATGGGATGTTAAAATCATGTTTGTACTAGTCATTAGGATATTTTAGGACGATTTAGAGTGTAAATGACTTGTTTACCCTTGAAAAACTGAAGAGAAACGCAGGTTTTAACATTCCTGAACAAGGTCTGTGCCACAGGGCATATCGCGGAGTGTAAGTTTCATGAAACGATGCAAAACATGGAGCGTAAGGTCCGTGGAATGCTGTAAAACATGGAGCGTAAGGTCTGTGCAACATTGAAATCGCGGATCCTCATTGGTTCCTCACGAAAATGCTCATAACTTTTTGCTCAGGTATCAGATTAAGGCGAATTTGGATGTGTTGGAAAGAGGACTAAATTATATATAATTTTGTGGGTCTTGATATCCAAAATTACACATATTCCATAAGTTATACATGTTCAAAGTTGACCCTTGTAGGATCGAATACAAAAATTTGGTCAAATCAAAAGCTCTTAACTCAATTTTGCTTTAAGTGTTTTCTATGAACATTTTTCACCTCGATAGCACTCTTCACACTGGGCTAATGATTATGAAACTTGTATTTACATAGGTATCATTGGTTTTAAGTTAATACACATAGGAACGAGGGTTAGAATTCTAGCTCGAAAATGTGGGGTGTTACATTATCTCCCCCTTGGAATCATTCATCCTCGAATGACGGGTAGGAGCTTATTGAAGCTTTAGAAGTATAAAATAACGTATGTAACTTCACATTAGGGATTTCCCTCAACAAATCACATATAGGAATTAATCAAAAAGGGCTTCATGGTATTACAAAATTCATTATGTAAGCACGAATCATGAGATAACGAGTCCAAGGTCGTACAAGGGGTATTACAATGTCTGAGCTGGAATACTTGAAAAAATGAGATCATTCACTGAACACTTATGAATTGAATCATGAATAAATATCTGAATCAAAGACATAATACATGAACTGAACTGAATTCATAATTTGCATGGACTTGAATGCATTACCTCATGGAATAGCCATACTTATGAAACTTCGGATAGTAAGACTAGATGGAAAGTTAGAAAACTATAGGATCTTATCTGTCTGATTGCTAAACTGAATTGCTGGCTAAACGGACTGACTCATACCAAAAGTTTATACTCAAATGGATTATTTCTTCAACACTCTTTCTAAGAAGTTATAATAATGCTAGGGAGCAGAGAATTTTGGGCTTGATCTGAATAAGATACCTGAATAAGGAATCGCAACATGGCTACAACTCTATAATATGGTCTATAGCCCTATAGAATGTTATCAAGGATAGAATTACTAAGCCTTAGGCAGTGCAACTGCTAACTTTCAATCTTAGACATACTTCTCAAATACCCCCTCAACTATGTTTTTCCTCTTAAATACTAACCTTCATTTGACGCTACTTATAATCTTCACATGGGCGTTAATCTCCTTCTACTAAAGTCTGAGCTGAGCTAAATTTTCTCACTATGTTCAAGCCTACTCAAAGTCACAAGGTATCTCACATGACACCATAATACTAGTCTGTTTTCACAGCTCTTATCTCAAGAATAATACTCCTTATCACTTCAACAACTGACTTCAACCTCTTACTAGGAATTCACTAATGCACAATGCATTTATCTACATATATACCAATATGGCATTCAAGCCTATCATTATAACCACATATGAACTTCTAGGCAACCAACCCACCTAGGAATTTTCCCATATTCTCTAATACCTCTATCAGTAATAACTTTCTTGCACTATTACCAAGAAGACACACATAGAATTCTCAACTAACCATGGCATATACCAAAAGATTTGCCTCTATCTTTCTTCAAACTTATACCCTTAGATAAAATGAGCATACAACCATCTTTCCCTAACAAGAAATATTTAATCTCTCCCATATAAACAATTGTCCATCACCACTATCATTTCATAAGGAGAGGTAACTGAAAGGTCCTGAAGCTTGAAAGAATACTATGCACAACTTTGACACTTAACTGAGTCCTAAGAAATAGAGTATCAATGATATGAATTTATTAAAGATATCTAAACTGAGGGCATACATGCCATAATCTAAATTTTGCTGGTCATTAAGGGTGCACCATAAGTTATGGGAACTGAGCATACTGTAAAACATGAGTACATAAATTATGAGCGGCATGACCTGAGTTTCGGGGTTCATAAATTCATAAGAAAAGAGTCGTGCTTCTGAGTGAACTGGAACTCCTTATACTCGGACCTGGGAGTGTAAATGATTCTATGGAAAGTGAATGAATATGAGCCATGACATAGAGTTAACTTGTAAGGCATGAGTAGATATCATGATAATTAAAGTATAAAAATTTGGACTGAGATAAAAATGGTCGGGTATCTTCCTCTACTATTATTGTTCTAGAACTCACTAGCATCACCACTAGAATTTGAAAATCTGACTTGGTTCCTTATTTTATCATCTCCCCCTTAGATTTAAGCCATCATTTGAAGTCGATGGATCCCTTTAATAAACTCTAAACTGGACTGCAACCACTCTACTCTAGAGACCAAGATATAATAATACACATATATAATAAACTCACCTTGAAGATTACATCTTAAAGTGTAAAACCCACTGCTAGTACTTCCTTCTGGGATACCACTCTTAACATTCTATAGCCCCAATAGTCATTATATAATAACTTAAATTCTTGCATACACTATTTCAAGCCTACTAGTTCACCTTTCATACAACTATCCCCATAGATACAAAATCTACTAAATCCAGATAAAAACCATCCCTACTTTACTGTTGTTAAACTTCTAGGTTCATGCTTCAAACTCTAGGTCATATGCTATTATAGGATTCTGAGAAGGGATCTAAGGGCATATCTGACTTTGACTCAATGCACGATTTTCATAAATAAAAATGAACACTTTCAAAGTTTGGAACTTAAGGGCACTATGAGATCATTTTTAAGCTCGCATGTAATCTCATAACTGTCTGTGGAGATTGTCTAAGAAAACTCTATCAGTAGGAATTTAAGCTTGACTATTTCTATTACCCCTAGAATAAGGCAGAGTTGGTATGAATGGAGCAAGATGAGAATCTATATAAATTTCTTAGATAATATCTCTACAACACGATCTGAGATATAAAAGAAGGGAAATATTTATTAAATTCCCTATAGCCTCTCAAAGAAAAGTATAGACGTCTCCGTACCATTCCACAAGACTCTACTTGATATGGCTTCATAGACACCCTAGGACACTTGAACCTTGTGCTTTCAGACCAAGTTTTTCATGAACCGAGACTACCCCTAGGTGTAATACGGTGCTTAGAACCACAAGTGATCCCAAGCTAACCCATGTACTGGTATAATACTTGAGCAACTAATTTAATATATATAAATGCTAAATAACTGAGTGGAAGCATAATCAACATAAGATGAGCTATTTCAATAAATAACTGATCAAAGTTTACAACATTGAAATCTGAGAGATTGAGAGAAACTTAAATTACAAATACTGACTCTGACTGACCATCTATGAAGCCTCTACTATACTGGCTATAGGTAGTTGGGTCATGCCTCCAACTACCCTAAATTAATGCATAAGAATAATGAAAATAAAATACAGGAACTACAACTAACTTGAGTCCTCGAAATAAGAGAACTCATCACCTGCGGCTAGAAGCTACAATCTATTTGACCTGGTGTGTGAACTACATCTGGTACCTACATAATGAAGGAATGTAGCCACACACGCATATATGTGGTCAGTACTTTGGAATGTACTGAGTATGTGAGACATGAACTAAATCATAGAAATACTTAAAATATGCTTTAAAACTGAGGGCATAAGCTATTTGCTATAATATGCATTTAAAACATGGATGTATGTGAAAGCTGTAAGACATAGTAAAATTTCTAAATAAATCATAAGCTAAAAATATTTCTACAAGCTGGAAAGCGGTATAAACATGTATGCCATATGTAAATTTCAAGTTAAAGCTGAATAAGTTGTAAAACCATACTAGGGATCATGTATAAATATTGAGCATTAAAGCATGAACATGTAAATGAATGCAAGACCAAGTAAAGTATGTACTGAAATAATCTGTAAAACAGAATAACTGATAAACTGAAAACTTGGTCATGCAAACCTGAGTTGATGTGATCTAAATATTGAATTGAGACTGTGAGAGCTAACTACAATAGACATGCCCTAATCTGAGCTATCGGGGTCCAACCTGTAACCCCAGTTGGAAGGGTGCTGGTACCTTTCTAGGGGTACCAACACATGACTAACGATGTAAACCAACAAGGTTGATGTCCTAAAGGAAGAGGGTGTCATGTCTCTACTGATGGGGGACCCCTCATAATCTACAGTGGTGCCATAGATCTGAAACTTAGGGACTACTACTAACTACTCAAGCCTAACTAACGGTAGAGCCGCTATCCCTGCATTCACTCGATGCTAATTGTTACTCCCATTTGAATAACACTGGTATTATTATTCGTTTAACATGATATAGTACTGTACTGATAAGTACTCAATATGAACATGGTAATCTGAATATGATAATAAAATAATAATCTGACTGACTTGTAACTTAAAAATGAAAACATGTAAAAAAATATAGGTATCGGGTGTTCATAACCCTCCAACACTAAATGATACTTTAAATACAATAACATCATTTAAAACATTGTAAGGAAATTCATGATTCAAAGACCCAAAACATAGTACATTTTACTAAACTGACAAAATCCATGAATTTAAATATGGGAATATGGTAAACTTGGAAGGATAATATGTTCACATGGTTTAATTCATGAATTGGTAAATTAACATGGTGTCAACTAAATATGATATGGGTGATTTAAATTCAAAGCATGTAATAATATAATTAACATGGGAAAACATATGGGTATGGGTTGACTTCAAAACTTGTAAGAAAACATGGAGTAAATTCATTCTTAACTTTGAATTTCATAAAAGGGGATAAATAGTTCATACTTGAACAAAAAGGGATTTTTGGGACTCAATGGGTGTAAGAAACCCATTGATGAATACCCCACATACCTTAATTTATTAAGTTCTTAAAGAAACTTGGAATTGGGACTTTGGGAGAGTGAATTCCATGAAGAAAACCCCTTGCTATTGTTCTTGAGAACTTGGGAGGAAAAATGGATCATGAATTGATATATTTTGGGGTTATGGGATGTTAAAATCATGTTTATACTTGTCATAGGATAGTTTAGGATGATTTAGGTTGTAAATGACTTGTTTACCCTTGAAAAACTGAAGAGAAATACAGGTTTTAACGTTCCTGAATAAGGTCTGTGCCATAGGGCGTATTGCAGAGTGTAAGCTCCATGACACGCTGCAAAACGTGGAGTGTAAGGTCCATGGCACACTGCAAAACGTGGAGCGTAAGGTCCGTGCAATGCTGAAATTGCGGATCCTCACTGGTTCCTCACAAAAATGCTCATAACTTTTTGCTCGGGTATCGGATTTAAGGCGAATTTGGATGCGTTGGAAAGAAGAATCAATTATCTATAATTCGTTAGTTACTTGATATCTAAATTCCACATATTCCAGAAGTTATACACGTTTAAAGTCTACCCTTGTAGGATCGAAGACAAAAATTTGGTCGAATTAAAAGCTCTTAACTCAACTTTGCTCTAAGTGTTTCCTATGAAAGTTTTTCACCTCGATAGTACTCTTCACACTAGGCTAATGATCATGACACTTATATTTACATAGGGAGCATTGGTTTTAAATTAATATATGTAGGAATGAGGGTTTGAATTCTAGCCCGAAAATGCATGGTTTTACATCACGTCAGTGATGGATAGTAGTACTCGAATCAGCACCAAAAAGGTACATAAGTGTAGTATGAGTACCAAAACCATAGGTACTCAGTAGGTATCATCGACCGGCAAAGCTAAATCATGATATAAATATGATAAAAATACGAGATAAATAAGCTAAGTCAAGGTAGAAGGGCAAACCTAAAAATAAGTTCCAACATTGTACATAAATAACTAGACCAAATATAATATGAAAGAAAGAATAATTAATACTACGATACTGGCCCTCAAAATTCAGTAAGTACGGAAAAGTATATAACCCAATACGGGCCTCCATAAGTTTGAAAGGTGCAATTAAAACAAAAGTAAATAATCGAAGATCCATAACTTTACTGAATATCAATAATAATCATGAAACCATCCATGCCAAATTATATCATAAATGAACTCTCAATGCCAAACTCGAACCAAAACTCAATAGCATCATCATCATATCATCATTTGCTAGACTTGAACCGAAACTCATGTCATCAGTATCATCACTAATTACCGAACTTGAAATAAAACTAAATATCAATAAACCACCGGGTTTGGACCAAAATTATCTCCAACTCCCAAGTACCAATGGCATAATCATTAAGTATCTAATCTCCTCAATGTCCCAAAATAAACATTTTAAAGGGTATAAAGTATGTATAGAATCTTACAAGAGCTAACATAAATCTTGGTCTAAGGTGGCCCAGAGGAGCCCACTTCTAATCCTTGAAATTCATTTTAAGGCAAATTCTACCCCAAACTAGACTAAGATATCTAAATTCACTTCTAGATGTCACACAAGCCACAATTAGCCCTAAGATAGCAATTCTACCTAAATGATGAGCAGCTAAGTCAGTGACACCTAAATTATAATACCAAGATAACCTAAACAATCCGAATAATCCTAATATTGTCAATCATACCTCCAATACATAAATTCTATCCCATATCTAGCATAATATCATAATTATAATACGAATTAGGTCAATCTATGAGGAAGGTAAACCTAGCCTACCTAGACGCCGAAGAAAAGCTCGAAGAATCCACTAAATCAATGATTTCCCTTTCTGAGAAGCTTTTACAAGGTGCCACGCTATCAAAATCATAATCTACTCATCACAACGAGAATAAAAATACCCATATTGCACTATTGTGCTTCGAGTTCTAAATTATGTAAATATCCTATGTGGAGCTCATTTGCGGAACCACCCTTTCAAAACCAACAACACGCTCCTCTATGCTCAAGAAACATTTATCCTAAAAAATGAGTGAATTTTGAGTGCAACAATTAACCCACCAATATTTTAGAGATTTTGGAAAAAGATGAAGGATTTTATCATGAAATTGACGAAAGCTTACCAAGAATTCAAAGAAAAAATGCGTAATTTAAGTTCACAAATACTTCAAAATCACACACCAATGGTACTCCCAAGTTTTCATATATTTTAGGGTTCTACACTCTTTGAAATAGGTGAAAAATGGGAGAAATCGAGCTAAGTGGGGTATTTATATGGTACCAGGTGCCCGAGTGTCGCTAACACTAGGCCGCTTAAGCGGCCATCACTTAAGCGGTAGCAGTACTGCTTAAGTGACCCCTGCTGGGCCAGCCTAACTGCTTAAATGGTCGGCTGGGTACTTTAGAGGTCCTCCTCTTAAGCGACCCAAAAGGGCGCTTAAGTGGTGCACCAGCTGAAAGGTTAAAACTATTCTGAGTTTCTACCAACCCCTCAGGATTCATCCGAAACCCCATATACACAAACTAACTATGATACTTTATTAAATTTGATGTTCCAGACTCAATGGTGTAGTTGAAATTTCCATCCGGGGTCCTTTTTACAAAAAGTAGGTCCCACACCTATGTGCCATTTTTCTTAACTTCCATCTGATAGCCCAAAATGAGTTTGGGAGCCTTAGGACCCGAACCAAGGGTTTACTTAACCTAAAATTGATGTTCCAAAGCTGTTGGAGTTGTTAAAATTGGTATACGAGGTTGTTTGAATGAAATGTTTACTTGGTAGCTAATTTTAACTAGCGAAGACTTTAAAATAGGGATTTGGATCTAAGAACCAAATAAACTACCTGGTAATCGAACTGTTAGCTCCAGTAAGTCATAAATGACTTGGACTAGCTATTGCAAAGCTCTAATAGTAAAAATAAGTGGAAATACAAAAAATGACCTGGAGGCTCATTATAGGGCTTCACAATAATAATAATAATCACATTTAATGCACAATTACGGACTACAAATATCAAATAAAGCCCCACACAGTCATCACATCATATATAATCTCCCAAGTTAACAAAAATATGTACATAATCCCCTATACAATCAATACAATAGTAATAATTAAATTTAAAATACAATTTTTACATCTAATTCCCCAACCCATAGCATGTTTTACAAGGATGATTAACTACCCAACCCATTCGAAAGAAAGTTAAGTCATAACCTACCTTAAAAAGTTAAAATTCAGGCCTAGCCCCTTCAACATGGAGCTTCTCCTTCATGAGCGGTCTCGAAACAAACTAAATCTATCAATAATGTAATCTACACATTAAAACAAAACTAATGGTACCCATATCGACTAAATTTTAATTGGGTTCAAAAATAGCTTCGAAATCAAAAGGGGCAAATATGGTATTTTATTTTAGAATCATGTTCCTCATATTAAAAAGAGTCTATATTTGAAAACCCAAGTAAAAATGAGTTAAAAATAAAGCTCAAATCGAAGAAAAATCAATTTAAGATTAATCAAGTAAAAGCCCCAAAAATTTAATTTGAAATCAAGTTTCTAAAGTTATCGAGGAGATATAATTAATAGGAAATTAATGAAATAGAAGTTTAGAGATTACCTAAGAATGAATGATGAAGAAATCCCCTAAAGAATCGTCTTTCCCAAAGCTCCCAAGTCTAAAAATGGTAGGAATCATGAAAATAGAGATTTTATAATATTCAGGTTAACAGGGCTTCATGATCGCGAAGGTCAGTGTTGACTGGCTTTAAGTTGGTCATCACTATTTTGCAACTGGGCCTCACCACAGTAAGTCAACTCTATCCGGTCCATCCTTTTACTCTTAGCAATTGTGGTGTCCCACCTCAAGATTGTAATGAGTAGCTGGGTTAAGGGTAGACACGTGGCCACGCGATTACGATGAAGGCCCTAGTTCTGCACTAGAAGGCTGCATCAGCATTTTGAGATTTTAGAGAATTGTCCTAATTGAACCCTCAAAATTATAGGGATCCATGCTATTTTTTATGTTCCAAACTCAATGTCACCATCGGATTTTTGAAAATGGGTCATTTACAATAATTTAGCCCCCCCTTTAAGCTTATTTTAGCTAGTTTTGATTAAAAAGGTCAAAATGCAAAATAACGACTCAGACCCGAACTAACTATGATACTAACCCAAAACTGACATTACAGATCCAATAGAACTATCTAAATCACCATCTGACTCTCGAAACATGAAATATTGCCAAAAGTCAAACTCATGGCTTTATAAACCTCTAAAAGTCTCAAACTCACTCAAATCACTCCCGAATACATCGAGGACAGTACCAACCAACCCAACAACTCACAAATATAGCAACTATAGGAATGGTCAAAATGATAAAACAAATATAATGGTGAAATTCACATCAACGGTTGTTACATTATCTACCACTAAAACACAAGTAGGTCCTTGAACTAAAAAGAAAATAAAGTACCTAAAGCGGGGTATGTACATCCTATATCATACTCAACCTCCCAAGTAGCTTCCTTAATAGGGTGATGTCTCCACTGCCCTTTCACCGATTCATTATTTTTAGACCTCAACTTCCTATTATGCTTGTCTAGGATAACAATAGGCTTCTTCTCAAAGGATAAATCATGGTATAGTATAATAGAATTCCACTGAAGTACATATGAATCATCTAGATGGTACCTCTTCAATATTGAAACATGGCATATGGGATGAACAGTTGACAAATATGGAGACAAAAGCCAACCTATATATCTCATCTCCATATTTCTCAAGGATCTCAAAAGGGTATATGAACCTCGGGCTAAGCTTTTTTTCTTCCAAAACCTCATCACGACCTTCATGGGTGCAACCTTCAACAAAACTTGATCTCTAATCATGAAGGAAATATCGCAAACTTGACGATCAACATAAATTTTCTACCTACTTTGGGAAACCACTAGTCTCTGCTGAATTAGTCTGACTCGATCCATAATGTCTTTCAACAAATCTGTGCCCCAAGGCATCACCTTAAAAAAATCAAACCATCCTATTGGGGATCTATACCTATGCTCATACAAAGCCTTAAAAGGCGCCATCTGAATATTGGAATGGTAATTGTTGTTGTAGGCAAACTCTGCTGGCAAGAACTAGTCCCAATGACCACCAAAATCTATAACACATGCTTGAAGCATGTCCTCTAGCACCTGAATTATCCTCTCAAATTGACCATCCAACTGAGGATGAAAAGTTGTACTCAAATCATGTTGAGTACCCAACTCACTCTATATAGTACTCCAAAAACTCAAGGTACACTAAGTACCGCTATCAGATACAATAGATACATGGACATCATGCAATCAAACAATATCTTTATCTTAGCAAACTTATTTGCATTATAATTTTTCCCCATATGTACAAAATGCACTTATTTGGTTAATCTATCTATAATCGCCCAAACAGAGTCAAAACCAAGATTGACAGTAGGCCAACTATAAAATCCTTAATGATCTGCCCTTACTTTCATGCAGGAGTGAGCATTATCTTCATCGTACCACCCAATCGCTAATGCTCATACTTTACCTACTGGCAATTCAAATACTTATCCACAAACTCCACAATATCTTTATTCATTCCACCCCACCATTAATGCTGCTTTAGGTCATCAGACATCTTAGCTGTTTCTGGGTGGATGAAATATCTAGAATAATGAGCCTTCTCCAAGATCAATCTAACCTATCCACCAACTCTTGGCACACAAACTTAGACGCTAATCCTAAAAAAACAATCGAAATCAAGAGAGGTTACCTTTGTTTCATCGCTCAATGCCCTGTTACAAATCATCCTCAATCTATTATCACTAAATTGATAAGCTTAAATCTTCTCCATCAAGAAAGACCTAGACTCAACAAAATCCAAAACATGCCTAGGTGTTGAAATATCAAGCCTAACCAACTGGTTACATAAAGACTAAAACTCTAAGGGCAAGAAAAAATCCCCATACTTAGTTCCTTTTGTCTCATGGAATCCGCTACCACATTTGCCTTAGCCGAATCGTAAAGAACAGTGAGATCATAGTCTGTAAGCAACTCAAGACATGTCGTTGTCTCATATTGAGATCTCAATAAGTGAAGAAGTACTGAAGACTCTAATGATTGGAGAAAATCTCATAATAGACTTCGTACAAGTAATGTTGCCACAACTTCAACAAAAAAACAACCATAGACAACTATCATGGGTAGGTAACTTTTCTCATGAGGCTTGAACTGTCAAGAAGCATAAGAAATCACCTTACATTCTTGCATCAATACACCACCCAAACCAACTTTAGAAGTATCACAAAACACGACAAAAACCACTCCCTCCTTGGGCATGGTCAAGATAAGAGTCGAAGCCAACAACTCTTTGAGCTTTCAAAAGTTCTACTCACACATATCTGACCACTGAAAAATAATTTTTTTTGAGTCAACTTGGTCAAAGAAGTTGCAATAAAAGAGAAACCCTGCACAAAGCATTGATAGTATTCCGCTAACCCAATAAAACTCTGAATCTTAGTGGGACAAGGGGGCCTAGCCCAATCACGAACTATAGCTATCTTGGATGGATTGACCATAATTCCATTTTTGGTCACTATGTGACCCAAGAAAGAAATAGAATCCGACCAAAACTCACACTTGGATAACTTGGCATATAAATTCTCATCTCGCAACCTCTAAAGTATAGTTTTCAAGTGTCTCACATGGTCAACCTTATTCTTAGAATAAACCAAGATATCATTAATGAATACAATCACGAAAGAAATAAGATAAGGTCAAAATAATTGGTTCATCAACTCCATAAATGTTTGTGGGGCATTGATCGACCCAAAAGATATGACCAAGGACTCGTAATAACCATACCAAGTCTAAAAAACCGTCTTCAAAACTCCAAAGCTCCAATCCTCAACTAATGATAACAAAATATTAAGTCAATCTTTAAAAACATTGAGGCATCCTGAAGTTGGTCAAATAAATCACCAGTGCAAAGAAGAAGATACTTGTTCATGACTATTGTTTTGTTCAATTATTGACAGGCAATACACATGCGCATAGATTTATCTTTTTCTTCGCAAACAAGACCTGAGAACCCAGGAAGACACACTGGTATAATAAAACTCTTACCCAACATATCTTGTAATTGATCCTATAATTCCTTTAAATCAGTTGGGGCCATCCTATAAGGATGAATGTTTATGGGGTTGGTTCCCATCTTAACATTAATAGCAAAATCAAAATATGACAAAAACTAATTTTTTGCAAGACTTCTAGAATGAAGTCAAGCCATAATATGTAAATAATATAAATATCTAAATAAAATATATAAGAATCCCCAATATACAGAGTGATAAGTGTAAAAAGCATCTAATACAAATATGAGATCTATAAATATATGAATCTGCCTCTGAAAGTAAATAAAAGCAAAATAAGATAGGAGGGGGTCTAAAATTTGCCCCTAAATTTTAGATCTCACCATTACCTCAAATATCAACCTCTCTTAGCACATGATCAGCCACTGCAGATTGCACTCGTACTGGAACTGCACCAAAAAGGCACAGAAGTAGGAGTAAGTACGTTCCACTTACACCCAGTGAGTGTCATAGGCTGATTGAGAAAACTAAAAAACTAGAAATGAAAAGATACTATGAGCATGTTCCACTTGCAAATAGAAAAGTTTCCAAAAGGTAGATCAAGTTGTCTCCATTAATAATTCTACAATATAAAGGCAAAAATAAAAACCTACAGACACAGTATATAGAGAAACTAAGTATACGACAACAAACATATAGAGAAAAAACAAATGATGTAATACAATGCAATGATTATGGGATAATGATGAATGAAAGCCATTGCATGACTTTTTGTATGCACCTCACAAGCCTTAGTGCTTCAAGACAGGACCCATGGGGGGGGGGGGGTTCATAACTCATATACTTTCAACATCTCATATCTCAAACAACCTTGCGGCTAATGATCGCAATCAATGTCTTTATAAAGTGTTTCGTTTTCTTTTAAAATCTATGTTTCTCAGTGGTACCGGTATCTTATGAATATGTATGTATGAAATGAGAATGTAATGCTCATAATTAATCAGTATGAAAAATATAATCATTTTGAAACAGGTATAAATAAGCTTAAAATCAACTCAAAATGTCAATACTTTATGATATAAGCCCTCGCTTAATACCACTAGAATAAATAGTCATAGAAGGTATCAATGGTATCTTTTCAAAAGCCCTCACTCCGGCATTACTATCATGATAGAGGAAAATAATACTCAAATAAGCCTATAATATCTATTCAAGCTCCCACACAGGCATCACAATAATAATAATGATCTTTAATGCCCAAATAAGGCCTACAAATACCAAATAGGGCATCACACAAAATATAATGTCTCAAGTCAACAACAATATGCACATAAGCCCTCATATCGAAAGCACAATTATAATAATAACTTTGAAATACAATTCTCTTGTCTACTTCCCCAACCCATAGCAGGCTTTAAAGTATGGCTAACTACCTAGCCAGTCTTAAGAAAGCTAAGTCATAACATACCTTGAAGTGTTAAACACAAGCCTAAACCCTTCAGCGTGAAGCCTTTAATTCACAAATAGTCTCAAAATAAACTAAATCAATCAAAAACATAATCTACACATAAAAAATAAATTAATGATACCCATATCGGCTATATCTAAATTAAGTTAAAAAATAGCTTTAAAAGTAGGTTCAAAATTGAAAGGGGTCGATCTAATATTTTATTTAGAAATATATCATTCATATTAAAAGGAGTCTATATTTTAAAACCCATGTGAAAATGAGTTAAAAACAAAGCTCAAATCAAAGAAAAATTAATTTAAGATTAACCGAGTAAAAATCCTAAAAATCTAATTTGAAATCAAGTTTATAAAGTTATTTAGGAGATACGATCAATAAAAAATTATGAAAATAGAAGTTTCGAGACTACCCAAAAATGAATGATGACAAAACGCATTCACATCATCTTTTTCGAATATTCCAAGTCCAAAAATGATGAACAATCATGAAAATAGTGAATTTATACTATTTAAGTAACTAGTGCCTTACGATCGAGGTTCCCACCTCACAATTGTGACGGTCAACATTGAATGACTTTAATTTGGTCATTGCAATCGCACAGCTGGGCCTTGAGTCAATCCAACCCGATTCATTATTTTACTCTTAGCGATTGTGGTGTCCAACTTTGGATTGCGATGAGTAACTGGTTTACATGTCACAATCGTGACACATGCCCACTCTATCACGATGAAGGCCGTGATTCTGCACCTGTAGTTTAGGATTTTTGAGAATTATTCTAATTGAATCCTAAGAATTCTTTGGGACCCATAAAAATAAACCAGTTATGCTACAAGATTATTTTCAATGTTCCGAACTTACTAACACCATCAGATTTTTGAAAAGAAGTTGTTTATAATAATTTATCCCCCAAAACCCTTTTAAGCTTATTTTAGCTTATTTTCATTAAAAGGGTAAAAATAAAAAGTAAAGGCTTGGGACCTGAGCTAACAATGCTCTTAACCCAAAATCAACATTATGGATCTAATGGAATTGTTTAAATCATCATCTGACACTCCAAACATGAAATATTGACCGAATTCAAACTCATGGCTTTAAAAGACTCTAAAAATTTTAAACTCACTCAAATCACTCTCGAATGCATCGAGGACCTTTCCACAACCCACAACTCACAAATAGCATATAGAAACTATGAGGAAGGGTAAAACGATCAAAATACATAAAAAGGTGAAATTGAAAACTACGATTGTTACATTATCTATTATTAAAACACAAGTTCCTCCTCAAACTAAAATGAAAATTAGTACTTGAAGCAGTAAGAAATTAGGGGTATCTACGTCATATATCAAAGTTGACCTCCTAAGTAGCCTCCTCAATAAGGCGATGTATCCACTTGACCTTCACTGAATTGATATCTATAGACCTCAGCTCCCTATTCTGCCTTCCAATCAACCCACAACTCATAAATAGCATATAACAACTATGGGGAAGGGTAAAACAATCAAAATATATAAAAAGTTAAAATTCACAACTACAGTGGTTACTTACACGCTCTTCATTTTTATTTCTCTTCTACCTTAACATATAAGATTCAAATTTATCATCTTTAGGTAAGTAATCTATTTCTTTTGCTACTTTTTAGGTGTATACTGGCTATTGCAGTATTTTTTTTCCAGTAACCCTGTTATTCATAAAGTTATTTTTTTTCAAAATTCTAGATCTTAATCTATATGAATTAATTTATGCTATTAATGCCTAATTTCTTGTTTTTGATTTATCTTAGTGTTCAAGTGATTTCTTTTTAAGTATAGCAATTAATGGCAGTGGAAATTTAGCGATAGATTTTATTGGTGTTCATGTAAATAGGCATGTAGCATATTTGAATGTTGATATCTGTGGATAATGTAGTCTTATTTTGGTTGCATCTTCTGTAAAAATTTTATTATAGCCTTGTGGTTTATTAATATCCCTACGGAAGATTATTGTTGTTTTTATATAATTGCTAACCACAATCGTATTCTATTCACTATAGATCATAAAATATGATTAAAATTAAAATTGAGGGTGCAAAGTAGCATTGTATCCATAGGAACAAAGTGGTGCAAAACTCAAAAGAGACCCAAAAAATGCATGGAAGATTAGTCAATCTTTAAAAATAATGGGTGATATCGATAACTACGTTGACGAGTTGAGTGTTGAGGAAAGAGTTAAATTAGATAAGGGTAGTAGTTATGGGGTAGAGTAAAGGGCAGTGGTTATGGTAGTGAGTATAATAATCCTCTATCCATTCCAATTCTTTCAATGATTATGATAGTTCTACTTGGCTAAATGAGGTAGGATTATTTTTGATAAAAATATCAATTATGTCTAGGATGTTGTTGTTTTATCAATTTAAATAAGTTTTAGTTGATCGAAAACTGATGCTCAGATTCACGAATTCTTATTTTGGTCCTTTGAAGAAATGTTAGAGTATCTCAAATTTTACAAATAGTTGGTCCATCAAATTCTTCCCCGTCATATCAAATACGACAAGGAGCTCCATGATATGATTTCCTGTAAATGATAAGCTAGCTTGTTTTGGCTTAACGAGCTTACTTTTATCACAGACTTAAGGCGTTCATCGTACCCCATATGATGGTTACAATAATGAACTTTTTGAATGTGATCAAAGGTAATAAGCTAAAGAGGATCGAGAATAACTATCAGTTGCTATAAGAAAGGTCGTGTTTGATCCTCCAAAACACTTTCTGTACTCAACAAAATAAGATCACATGGTAGTATCAATACAAAATCACTATGTATTAATAGGTATAATAGGGCAACTCAACTTAAAAATATGCATACAACATAAATCAAACAACAAGTTGTTGCTCCCAAGCACACACACAAGTGTATGTGGTCTCACGAAGTAATATAGTGGCCTTTTACAAAATAAGTATTGATCCCTCAGAGATTTGTGTTAACAACTATCCCAGACTAGTTCAACTTTAAGATTAACTCAGTGCTTACATAACTGAAAGTAATTGTAAGTTAAATCTAAGAATAAACTAAACAATGCTATAAGTAACGATCTTGGACAATCAACGAGGAGAAAACTAGGGTTAAGGCACTGCGAATAATCATACCACACTATATAACTTTATTGGTTAAGTTAATTATCTTGGTTGTTGGTTCACGGGGTTGGAATTGGGATAATAGTCTTCCGAGTCTATAATCACCTATAACTTAGACCCACACTACATCATTGAGCGAGGATGTGAGAAATAAGTTAAATACATTCATATTTCATCCCATAATTGAATGAAATAGGGAACTTAGGTTTATTCCTATCTTAGATTTAAATTATAACTTTATTCAATTAGAAGATTACAATTCTATTCTATCTATCCCATATTCTATCCTTTTGTTCCTTCTTTCAGGTTCACAAGATGATTATGTATGTATTCTAAGAGTCACAAATCCTTAAGATAGTAAAATAATGATAAATAAACAACCAATAATGATAAAAAAACAATAACCAAGTCAATTCATAACAATAATTCTCATGTTTTTGGCCTTAACCTCGAAAAAGGGCGTTTAGCCGATCATGGACATAACTCTAATCACAATGAATGAAAACATGTTAAAATGCATAAACAATCCAAAGTAATGGTAAAAAAAACCCTAATTAAAGTGTTATCCAACCTCCCTTAAAGTACCAAGGTCGTCCAAAGTGTGAAACATAACAACTAAGTATCCTATTTATACTTGGATACAAGCTGCCTATTTTGACATAGAGGCGTGCCACACCCTTATTGCTGTGCCTAGGTTCTGTGGAACTCCTTAATCATGATGAGATACTATAATTAGTCATTTAGAATACTCCTAAGGCTATGTCAGTGTCACAACCCGAGACTAACCCTAGTCATAACACGGTGCTTAAGGCCATAAGTGAACCCAAGCTAACCCACGATCTGGTATCTGGTATGACCACTGAATAAAGTAATAATAAAACATCATACGTTGAAACTAAACTGATAAAATTTTTGTTAATACATAATATTGAAACAATACCCAACATGTTTGAACTACTGATGAAAATTGAGAATAAGTCTGACTATCTGAAAGCCTCTAAAACATAAGAAGTTAATGGGACAAACCCCTCAACTAACTCCGAATGACTCAATTAAAAAAGTACTGAAAATAACTGCAAATAACTTGTCATCACATGGCTGCTGGGTGGCACTGCACTGGCTAAGGGTGATTGGGGAACTGAGCATCTGAACCAATATTGTAAGACCACATAGTGCAAAAGAGAGTATGCAATCAGTACTTTGAATATACTGGTACATGAGATAAGGACTAACTAAAGTGCATATATATACTAAGCATGAATGCATGAACATGTAACACGAATGCAAGACCAAGTAAACCATGCACTAAAATGATCTACAAAATTAACTGTCTGAATAGCTGATAAACTGAACACTTGGTCATGTAAATCCGAGCTGATATAACCTGAACACTGAACTGAAACTGTGGGAGTTATCATGTAACTAACATGCCCCAATTTGAGCTAATTAGTGTCCAACATATAACCCCAGTTGAAAAGGTTCTGGTACCTTTCTAGGGGTACCAACACATGGCTGACAGTGTGGATCCAACAAAGTTGATGTCCTACAGGACTAGGGTGTCACCCTTGATTGGCAGGTTCCCCAAGAGAGTGTCAACCCACAAATGGCAGGAATACCTCTCAATACCTATGCTGGCTATGTAGTTATGGAACTTAGGGACTGTTAATGAAGGTCTCACCCTCGACTTGCAGGAAATCCTTCATCCTTAAATTCGCTCAGTGATAGATCCTACTCTCAACTAAACTGACACCGGTACTTATTAAAGTTAATAGGACTCACAACTGATAATAGCTCAACATGAATATGATAATCTGAATATGGTGATAAAATCATGATCTGATTAACTTGTTTCTTAAAATTAGAAACATGTATAAACATATAGGTATCGGGTGTTCATAACCCTCCAACACTGAAAAATACTTCAATTACAATAACATTATTTAAAACACTATAAGAAAATTCATGATTCAGAGACCTAAAACATAGAATATATCACTAAGTTGATGAAATCCATGATTATGAGTATGGGAATATGTTAAACTTATGAGGATAACATGATAATATGGTTCAATTAGTAAATTTATATACATGGTGTTAACAAAACAAGATATGGGTGACTGAAATTATAAAGCGTGTAAGAACATGATTCATATGGAAAACACATTATCATGACTTGTATTTAAAACTATTAAGAGAAAATTGAGTAATTTCATACTTGACATTGAAATTTCATAAGAATGGGAAAAGGGTTTTATGCTTGAAAAATAGGGATTTTTGGGACTCAATGGGTGAAAGAAACCCATTGATGAATACCCCACATACCTACGTTTGCTTGAATTTTTGGAGAAAACTTGGAATTGAGACCTTAGATGGTTGAATTCTTGAAAAGGAACCCTTATTTTTGTTATTAAGAGTGGGAGAGGGATGAATGATGTTAAATGACTGAGGAAGAGGTAAATTACATTTTTTAGAGTCTTTTGGTCGTGAATTGGGTGTTTAAAGAAGAGGGAAAAATACTAAAATTCCCCTCACTCTTTTAATGAAAGCTGCAGGATTTACACAATAGCATGACACAGAGGTTATTGCGAAGGCTAGCCTTCATGATACGTTGTGTATCACAAAGACTAGCATCCGTGACACACTGCATATCACGGTGGGCCGCTCTCCATGGCATATCAAAATTGAGGAGGCATACTTCCTCCGTGGTTCAAAAACACCTCGAACCTTTTTAAAAAATTTCAAAACTCTCCTAGATGACCCTTTTAGCATTCCTAGACATATTTAACCTCATAAATCAATGTTTGGAACTCAGGAAGGCTAAAATTAAAATGCTCAAAATCTTGGGGTGTAAAAATGGCCATGTCACTTGTACTTAGTATGAAATAATGACTTGGGGACTTCTAGATTTGTGATAAATAGCTTAGAAGTAGTCTAGGATTTTATGGGATATTATAATATCTCCCCCTTGGGATCATTCATCTCCGAATGAAACTGTCTGAGATGAGATACTAAGAAGACTGAGATTTTGTACTGAATACTTATGAGCTGAATCATGATTAAGTAACTGAATCTAAAACATGACACATGGACTGAACTGAATTCATGAATGCATGCTATGGTATGAGGATGGTTATATAGCTGAGATTGAAAATGAGGAAATCACTTAAGGAAAACCATTACCTAAAGTTGAATCTGAATTTGTAGAGAAAAAATGGGGACACTTGGCTCGCATATCAAATTGTGCTTCCCAAGTATCTCCCTTAAAGTACTAACTTCTCCAAAGGACTTTAACTAAGGCAACTTCTTTATTCCTCAACCTACGGACCTGACGGTCAAGGATCTCAACTGGACTTCTTCGTATGAGAGGCTATCTTGCATGTACACACTCTCTAAAGGAATGACAGAAGTTTAGTCACCAATGCATTTCTTTAGCAAAGAGACATGAAATGTCGGATGCACTGATGGCAATTTTGCATGAACCTCTAACTCATAAACTACCTTTCAAAAATGGCTCAAGATCCAGTATAGGCTAACATAGCGGAGACTGAGCTTCCCTTTATTACCGAATCTCTTCACCTCTTTCATGGGTGAAATTTTTAAATAAACCAAGTCACTAACATCAAACTCAAGATCCCTTCTCCTCACATCTGCATAGGATTTCTGTCGACTCTGGGCTATCTTCAGGCTTTCTCAAATTAACTGAACTTTCTTCATTTTCTCATACACTGAATCTAGCCCTATCAAGCACTCTCACCTACTTCAAAACAACCAATAGGAGATCTATGCCTCCTTCCACAGAGAGCCTTAAATGGAGCCATCTGAATAAGGGAGTGATAACTATTATTGTAGGCAAATTCAATTAAAGGTAAGTGGTTATCCCAACTACCTTTGAAGTCAATAACGCAAGCCCTCAACATGTCATCTAACATCTAAATGGTCCACTCTTCCTGACCATCTGTCTGAGGATGAAAATTTATACTAAGATAGACTTGGGTACCAAGACTTTTCTGAAAACCAATCCAAAATGGGAGGTAAACTGAGTACCTCTATCTAAAATAATGGTCAATATAAACCTGTGCAACTTTAATACTTAGCCACAAATTCTGTAATATCTTTCTTCATACTATTCAACTAATAGATTTCCCATAAATTACAGTACATCTTAGTGGCTCCTAAGTGAATAGAATATCGTATACTATGTGCCTCTATGAATATTCATAGTCTCAAACCATCCACACTTGAAAAACATAACATGCCCTAACAACAAAGCATACTATCTCCCCTTTGGAGAAAACCTCAAATTTTTTATCCCAAACAACCTCCCTTAACTTGACTAAAATAGGATCCATGTCTTGCTTTTCTTTCATTTCGGTCACCAATGAAGAATTCAAACCATTCCATACCCATATACTACCTTTGGCTGAATCAATCAACAAAACACCTAATATAGCAAGCTGATGAACTTTATGGACTAACTCCTTCTTATCCTCCCCAACATGCACAACACTTTCGATAGACAATACTCTAAGGTCATAGGGTTTAAGCTGTCTAGAGGTATAGACTATGACCTTACCTCGTTGCATCAATACACAACCAAGCACAACTCTGGAAGCATCACAATAAACTACAAACCTATCTGAACCCTCTAGTAGAGTTAATACTAGGGCGAAAGTGAGTCGAGTCTTCTACTCCCAAAAACTCTTATCACAGGATTCTGACCACTGAATTTAACTTTTCTTTAGGTTAGTCTAGTCATGGGGGAAGCAATAGAAGAAAATCCTTCAATAAACCATTTGTAGTATTGAGCTAAACCTAAAAAACTCCTGATATCTGATGAAGAGATGGGTCTTGGCCAGTTTCTAATTGCTTTGATATTTTGAGGATCAACTTGGATGCCATCACCAGAAATGATGTGACCAAGGAAGGCTACTGATCTCAATGAAAATTTGCACTTGCTAAACTTAGCAAATAACTGGTGATCTTTAAGGGTCTACAATACAATCCTTAAATGGTCTACATAATCGCCTTTACTATGAGAATAGATGAGGAAGTCATCTATGAATATGATAAACATGTTCAAGTACTGCTTGAACACCTTTTTTATCAAGTTCGTAAAAGCTGGAAGAGCATTAATTAGTCCAAAAGACATAACTAGAAATATAAGTGACCATACCGAGTTCTGAAGTCAGTTTTCGGGATGTCACATTCTCTGACTCTAAGCTGATGATAGTTGAATATGAATTCTATCTTAGAGAAATAGCTTGCACTCTAAAGTTGGTCAAATAAGTCATCAATCCTGGGGAGAGGATACTTATTCTTGATTATGAAGTTGTTCAACTAATGGTAGTCTATGCATATTCTAAGAAAGCCATCTTTCTTGCACATGAAGAGAACTAGAGCACCCCATGGAGAGACACTAGGGCTGATAAAACCCTATCTAAGAGATATTTTAATCATTCCTTTAATTATTTAATCTCAAGTAGAGATATTTTATAAGGTGGAATTAAGATAGGTTGGGTATCTGGGAGGAGATCTATTCCGAAGTCAATTTTCCTTTTGGGAGAAACTCCAGAAAGATCTTCTGGGAGCACTTCTGGAAACTCTTTCACTAATAGAACTGACTCAAGACTCGGAGTTTTAGAATTCGAGTCCTTGAATCAGACGAGATGGTAAATACATCCCTTTGATATCATGGGAACTTTCCTGATCCTATCGAGTCTATAGAGCATAAAATCGATTCTGATGCTGCCTAATGGTGGAACTAGAGGTGGTGCCCTACTGAGTCAGGCGACCTCCTAGAGCTGATTAAAAGTTGAACTAACCCTGTTGACAAAAATCCTTTCCCTTATGGGTAACCCTTCCCTGATACTGCGGCTTGGCTTGTGACATCCAAAACACATATCAATGCCTACCTTGCACTCTCCCTGATGATTCTTACCATATCTCCTACAAAGAAAATTTATGGAACCACTATTCATACTACCTTGGGACTTGGATCCTGGCACTCTATCCCGATTATCCTACCTAAACTTAGGCACTGGCACAATGGCTAAAGATGGGGCTGGAACTAAAAAATTTTGGAAGAACTGAGAACGATTCCCACCATCAGACCTTTGTTGTAAGAAGTTAAAGCTACTAGTTCTGTCCCTCTTATTCTCCCTTTCCTTCTCTTTGAGCTTATCCTCCTAAATCTATTGATCATGAACCATCAACCTAGAAAGGTCCATCTCATTAATCAACATAGTTATTATAAACTTTTTGAATACATCATCTGACACACCAAATACAAATTTACTCATTCTGGACCAAGAATTAGCCACCATAGTCAGAGAATATCTCGCCAACGGGTAAACTTGAGTGAGTACTCTTTTACAATCATCTTACTTTGCTTCATATTTATAAACTTCTACATTTTAATCTCCCTCAACTCAAGTGGGAAAACTGTCTAAGAAGGCCATAGAAAACTCCTCCCACTCTATAGGTCCTACCTCAATATCTCTATCATCCTTCCACTACTTGAAAAAAGTATGAGCCACTCCTTATAACTGGTAAGCAACTAAATCAACACTCTCACTAGCAATAACACCCATGATATTTGTCACTTTCTATAAACTATCCAAAAAATATTATGGATCCTCCTCAGACTTGAATCAAGAAAACAATAGAGGACTCATTCGAGTAAAGTCTCAAATCCTGACTGCTACCTTGCTCAATACTGGATTGGTTGGGGAAACAACCTGCTGGTTATTCTAAGAATCCATATTCTGGGCCAAAATAATGAAAGCGGTCCTGAATTCAGCATGGGAAACATGGTCATTCAGAGGGTCTTCTTGAATGGGTAATGGTGCAGGCCGATCCTCATTCCTTCTTTCGTTATTTCTTTTGAGAGGCATTTTTTGTAAATGGATGAAGGACGAGTTAGAAAAGGAATTCAATAGAGCTCATGCTCTTTTGCGATACCTAAATACTGAAAGAAGGGAAACATTTCTAAAATGTCTCATAGTCTCTTGCCCATAAGTGTAGTGCGCTTCACACCCATGCACAAGACCCTACTCAATGCAGCTTGTAAACACCCTAGGAAAATTTGAAACCATAGGCTCTAATACCAAGTTTTTTCACAACCTGAGACTACCCCTAGTCGTAATACGGTGCTTAAGTCCACAAGTGACCCAAAGCTAACCCATGATCTGGTATTTGTTGTGAGAACTGAATAAAGTAATAATAAAATATCATAAGTGAAAGCTAAGCTAATAAAAATTTTGTTAAGATATAATACTAAAATAATACCCAACATATCTGAACTACTGATGAAAACTGAGAACAAGTCTAACTATCTGAAAGCCTCTAAAGCATGAGAACTTGATGGGACAAACCCCCCAACTAACTCCGACTATGTGAAATAAATGAAGTACTGAAAATAAATACAAATATATTGTCCTCAATGGATGAGCACTCACTACAACTGCTATTGAGTAGAAGTGAACTGGCTAAGGGCGATTGGGAAACTGAGTGTCTGAACCTATGTTCTAAGACAACACAGCACAAAAGAGAGTATATGATCAGTAATTTGAATGTACTAGTACGTGAGATAAGGACTAACTGAAGTAAATATAGATACTAAGGATAAATGCATGAACATGTAAAACAAATGCAAGACTAAGTAAAGCATGCACTGAAATGATCTGTAAAACTGACTGACTGAATAGTTGATAAACTGGACACTTGGTCATGCAAACCTGAAATGATATAATTTAAACACTGAATTGAAACTATGGGAGTTATCATGTAACCAACATGACTCAATCTGAGCTGATGGGGGTCCAACCTGTAACCCCAGTTGGAAGGATGTTGGTACCTTGCTAGGGGTACCAACACATGGCTGACGATGTGGATCTAATAAAGCTAATGTCTCGGACGACTAGGGTGTCACCCTCGACTGGCAAGTGCCCTTAAAAGAGTGTCAACCCTCAAATTTTAGGAAGACCTCTTAATACATATGCTAGTTACGTAGTTCTGGAGCTTAGAGAGTACTAGTAAAGGTCTCACCCTCAACTGGCAAGAAAGCCTTCATCCCTAAATTCGCTCGGTACTAAATCTTACTCCCAACTGAACTAACACTAATACTAATTAAAGTTAATAAGACTTACAACTGATAATATCTCAACATGAATATGATAATCAAACTATGGTGATAAAATCATGATATGACTAACTTGTTCCTTGAAATCGGAAACATGCATAAATACATAGGTATCGGGTGTTTATAACCCTCCAGCACTG
The DNA here is from genome assembly GCF_002878395.1 of Capsicum annuum. Lineage (NCBI taxonomy): Eukaryota > Viridiplantae > Streptophyta > Magnoliopsida > Solanales > Solanaceae > Capsicum > Capsicum annuum. The sequence continues at coordinate 94,944,219 of NC_061111.1, read as the reverse complement.
AATAATACTTTAAATACATAACATTATTTAAAACACTATAAGTAATTCATGATTCAGAGACCCAAAATGTAGAATATATCACTAAGTTGATAAAATCTATGATTATGAGTATGGGAATATGTTAAACTTATGAGGACAACATGCTCACATGGTTCAATTCATAAATAGATAGATTAATATGGTGTAACTGAACATAATATGGGTGACTAAAATTATAAAGCGTGTAAGAACATAGTTCACATGGGAAACACATTATCATGACTTGTATTCAAAACTATTAAGAGAAAATTGAGTAATTTCATAACTGACATTGAAATTTCATAAGAAGAGGGAAAAGGATTTTATGCTTAAAAACTAGGTATTTTTGGGACTCAATGGGTGAAAGGAACCCATTGATGAATACTCCACATACCTGCGTTTGCTTGAATTCATGGATAAAACTTGGAATTGAGACCTTGGATGGTTGAATTCTGGAAAAGGAACCCATTTTTTATTCCTGAGAGTGGGAGAGAGATGAATGATGTTAACTGACTGAGGAAGGGGTAAATTACATTTATTTGGGGCTGTTGGTCGTGAATTGGGTGTTTAAAGAAGAAGGAAAATGTCATGACCTAAACCAAGGCCTGCCCATGATGGGTATCTCAAGTCCCATATGGACCAGAGATCACCCCCTTCGCCTAACCACGTCAGCTCAACAACCTCTAGTGTCGGATGAATTTTGAATATATAACAAGATAGTGCAAAATAAGACTAATGATAACTTATGAAACGTATACACTAACCCAACAAAACAATACACCCAAGTCCACAAAAATACAAGAAATCCTCTATAAATTTGAAGTCAATAAAATATTGGGACATGCCACCGATGATAGCAAAAATAAAGTCTAAACAAAGTCTAAGGCATGAAATATATAGACCAGAAAATGAAGCCTTCCGAAGTATGGAAGCTCACCACTTTTATGTCAACTCATGATCCACTTGAACACTTGATCACTACGCAGGAAAAGTAGAAGAAGTTTTGACCCTTGCATCACGTGGGGATACAACGTCCGGTGACAGTTAGAGGTTGGAGTGCTAGCATATAACTCAGGGATAGAGGAATAATATATATATATATATATATATATATATATATATATAGTACCGGGATAGGGAACAAGGCTTAGGTTGAACTTTGAAAACCTTAACCTGGGCTTTATAGAACAATCGTCATAAAATAAGGCACCCACGGGCTATATGGGCCAAGCTCTCCCCTAGATGGAAGGGCCTCAGTATATGTATCCGCATAAACCAGAGAATATCCATATTTGTATATGCCTTTATGGGAGACTCGAACCTCCCGGCATAATCAAGGTGACTTAAGCACCAATGTATACAATACAGGGGACTTGAACCTCCCATATATATATTCATTCAGGGGGCTCAAACCTCCCGGTCATATAGATACCCGCATTGGCTAGCGCGGTTCCAGTTTTAGTCCTTCAGACTCCACTTTCACGGACCGCCTACACATCTCTTTTTAAAGCCCAATTTAAAACATTCATTACACATATACACAACTATTAATCCAATTACTTACCAAAGGAATCCCATTGGTATCGTCATACCAACACCTATTTTGAAGCGTACAACATACCATAACCATTATTAATCAACTGTGGGACTCAAACCTATTGTCTAAACCAAGACATCAATTCAATTTGACATTTAGGGACTCGACCCATTTAGCCATTTAAACCACCAAGGTTACAACTCAAATTAATTTATGTCCAACAAGTCCTTCATAAAATAATTTACCAATTATCAACATTTATAGGCTAATGCCTTAGTTCAAACACAATTCATATGAGACAAGATTCTTCTCATCGATATTTTCACAAACAACTTGAGGGCATACCATTTACAAACCATTATTCAAAGCCAAAAACCATCAAGTCTAGGGTTAAAAATGACCCATTCATTAAACCAAAATTCCTATGCACCCACATGTGCAAAACCATTATCAAAACATGTACAATCATAATTTAAAATATGAGAAAACAATACTAAACATTATGCATTCAAACCCTCAACCATGGTTTTCAAAACCACCATTAATAAATCATGAACAATGTTTAAAACACATGATTTTTGTGAACTAACAATGAAGGAAGAGTCACATGCCTGAGTTATGAAGATTCACAGAGAGATTTTGATCTTTAAGCCCCTAAATGATCACCTTGAAGAAACCCTAGCCCAATTCCCTTGAGAAGTTTTTAGAGTTAGTTTAGAGAGTGTTTTGATCGTCTAAAGTGTAGAATAAATGCCCAACAATTGTTATAAGACATTGGATCTTAAGGGTTTGGGGTAGGAAATGTCCAAACTAGCCTCAGCTTTAAAGCTGTGAAAACTCACAGGTGGGTATGAGTGAACCCTCCAACTGTAACCACATCATAGAGTGGTACTCTCAAGTCATCACTTGATTAGAAAGTTGGACACCATAGTCCGTCCAACATACAACTCCCTTGCCAAACTTGTATCATATCCATATGACTAGTATCATTAAGTCGTACCCAAGGCAGAACATCAAAGGCTAAACACTGGACAACATATGATTGGACCCTATACTTTTTGTCACTTGATCATACGACTCATATGGAGTCTCTCATACCTAGGGCAGAACTTGGCCAATATCATACTGACCAACATACGACTAGAGTTGCTAGACTCATCACCACACCATACAAATCATAGTGTAAGTTGTATGATGATCAGAAGGTTCAATACTCAAGAATTTTGCAAGGGCCAAAGTTCAGGGTGTTTCAGTTTCCCACCTTAGGATCATTCATCCTCGAATGGTGGGACAAGGCACGAACTAGCACAATTAAATCTGAAACGCCTCTACTCTTACCTTCAAGATAGAAAATAATAAACTGAGGAGTTCACAACCTACCTTTAACAAATACATAAAACAAAGATGTTAAGAACAACGCATACCTCAAGTATGAATTTCCAGAATCAAGAATACGAATGGATACTTGGACTTCATGTCCTCCTCGGCCTCCCAAGTAGCTTCCTTGTACTTTTGGTTTCTCCATAGAACTTTTACCGAAGCCACTTCTTTCGTTCGCAACCGGCGAACTTTCCAATCCAAAATCCATACCAGGACCTCCTCATAGGACAAATAATCCAAAATACCAATGTTCTCCAAGGGAACAAGCATCTAAGGATCACCCATGTACTTCCGTAACATGGACACATAGAATACCAGATGAATAGAACTCATGCTAGAAGGAAATTCCAACTGCAGCACTACCAACCTTTCTCAAAATCAAGTACGGGCCAATGTACCGGGGACTAAGCTTCTCCCTTCTCCCAAACCGCATTACTCTCTTTATGGGAGACACCTTTAAGAACACCCAATCTCCAACCTTATACTCTAAATCCCTTTACCTCATGTCCGCAAAGGACTTTTGTCAACTTTGGGTGGTCTTAAGCCTATCCCAAATTACCTTTACATTTTCCATAGCTTGATGAACCAAATTTGGGTCAAACATTTCCGCTTCACCAACCTTAAACCATCTAATTGGACATCTACATATCCTACCATACAATGCTTCAAATGGGGCCATACCAATGCTAGAATGGTAACTATTATTTTAAGCACACTTATTTAGAGGAAAATAGTAGAACCAACTACCATCGTAGTCAATCACACAGGCTCGCAGCATATCCTCCAAAGTATGAATAGTCCTTTTGGCTTGCCCATCCGACTGTGGGTGAAACTCGCTACTAAGGTTCACTTTAGTACCCAAACCATGCTGAAAAGAGTACTAAAAATGTGATGAGAACTGAGTACCACGATCCAGAAAATCAAGACAGATGCACCATGCAACTTTATCACTTCCTGAAGGAACAACTTTGCATAATCCTCTGCAGAATAAGTAGTGCTCACTTGCAAGAAGTGAACAGACTTAGTCATCCTATCCATGATAACCCAAATGGATTCACACTAATTTCGCGACCATGAAAGACCCATAACAAAATCTATATTAATTATCTCCCATTTCTATACCGGTAATTCAATCTCTTGAAGGAACTCATCGGGCCTCATGTGCTCCACCTTCACTTACTGACACACTATACACTTAGCCATAAAGTTGGCTACATGTCGCTTTATGTTATTCCACCAATACATCTCCTTAAGGTTATGATACATCTTTGTTGAACTGGGATGAACCATATACCGCGATTCACGGGCCACAGCCAAAATCCTTCCTCACAACCCATCTATATTGGGAACACATAACCTCCCTTGGTACCTCAAGATACCATCTCCACTAATCTCAAAGGCTATCACCTTTTGCTTACCCACATCACCCTTGATCTTCATCAATAGAAGATCTAATACCTGCTTCTCCTTTATGTTTAAACCGAGAGATGATTGTGCCACCTATTGCATAAAAGCACCACTATTCTTAAAGATCAAGAGATAAACTCTAAGGTTAGCCACACTAGGAATATACTTCACTAATTCCCATTTATGCTTATCCACATGCAACAAGCTTCTCATGGACAACCTGCTAAAAGCATCAGCAACCATATTAGTTTTACCTAGGTGGTAGTAAAGACTCATATCATAGTTCTTCAATAACTCAAGCCACCCCCTTTGCCTGAGATTAAGATCTTTCTGAGTGAACATATACTATAGGCTCTTATAATAAAAAAAGATATTAGAATGGACCCCATACAGATAGTGACGCCAAATCTTCAATGCGAACACTACGATTGGACATTCCAAGTCATGAATTAGATGGTTTTTCTTCTAAACCTTCAACTGTGTAGAGGTATAAGCAACCATCTTACCATGATGCATCAAAACACAACCCAAACCAATACTTAACGTATCACAATAGACCACAAATCCCTCTGTACCCTTAGGTAGAATCAAGATCAAAGCTGAAGTCAACTTATCTTTTAGCTTCTCAAAGCTACCCTTGTAAGCATCAGACCATAAGAACTTTACCGTCTTCTAAGTTAACTTGGTTAATAGAGTAGCAATAGAAGAAAAACTTTCCATGAACCTCTTATAATAGCCAACTAAACCCAAGAATCTCTGAATATCACTTAGAGTTGTGGGTCTAGGCCACTTCTTAACCACAACAACCTTCTAAAGATCTACCATAATCCCCTCACTAGACACGACAAATCCCAAATAAGTTACGACATTCAACCAGAATTCACACTTACAAAATTTAGCATACAACTGCTAATCTTTCATGGTCTGAAACACGAGGCAGAGATGACCGGCATGATCCTCCTTACTCTTAGAGTATACTAAAATATCATCGATGAAGACAATCACAGACAGATCTAGAAACTGATGAAAGTTCATTAAATTCATGAATGTCATGGGAGCATTGGTCAACCCAAAAGACATAACCAGAAACTCAAAGTGCCTATACCGGGTACAAAAAGAAGTCTTATGGGAATCCACCTCCCTAATATTTAACTAATGATACGCGAATCAAAACTCAATCTTAGAAAAGAATTTAGCACCCTGAAGCTGATCAAAGAGATCATCAATTCTCAGAAGGGGATACTTATTCTTTACCATCACCTTATTCAACTATCAGTAATCAATACACATTTGACCGATACCATCCTTCTTATGTACGAATAACATCAATGCACACCATAAAGACACACTAGGATGGATGAAACCCTTGTCTTACAGATCCTTTAGTTTCTCCTTAAGCTCCTTCAACTCATCTAGAGCCATTCTATACGGTAGAATAGAAATAGTATGAGTGTCCAGAACAAGGTCAATCCCAAACTCAATCTCTCTATAGGGAGGGATACCAGGAAGGTCATCAGGGAAGACTTCAGGAAACTTACTTACCATAACAACATAATGTAAGAAAGGACCTTCCAAGTTAGAATCTTTAACCTGGACCAGAGTATAGGGACACCCCTTGAAGATCAATCTCCGAGCTCTAAGATATGATATGAACCTTTCCCTAGGAGCTAGGGAATTACTCTCCCGGTCAATAACTAGCTCATTAGGGAATTTAAATATGAACTTATGATTTCTAAAGTCTAAAGAAGCATACCATGAGTGCAACCAGTCCATTCCCAAAATAACATCAAAGTCAACCATGTCATCAAAGTCAACCATGTTAAACTCTATAAAATCTACCAAAGTTTTTTTATTACTAACAGATACCACACACTACCTATATACTCTTCTGATAACCACAGAGTCTCCAACTGGGGTACAATAGAAAAAAGATCTAATAAACAGTCAGGACCAAAACCAAAATGCACAGCCGCAAATGGGGTTTGATGTTGGGTGTATTTATGTATTCTAGTGTCACTATTCTAGCCTTTTTAGCCTTATTTTGAGGATGATTCATGGTCTATATGGGTTGATAATGCTATGAATGTGCATATAAGTGTTAAAATACATGATTACAATGGTTAAAGTGAATTATAAACAATTTTGAGCTTAAAAGAGTCATTTAGAGTTCAATCGTGGAAACAAGTTTTACTAGCTTGAGCTAGGTGCTTGTATAGTTGATCCCATTGGATTCTATTGTATTTAATGTGTTAAAAATAGTTTTAACGTGTAATTATGAGTGGAATAAGTTGTTGATAATGTGTAAGGTTCAATTTTATTAAGTTAAGAGTCGGAACATAAAGTTAAATATCAATGCGAATTAGCCTAGCCTTAGCTCTTGTTTGATTCACCGGCATGGATATTGTGTTGTTATGATACATAATTCATGGTGTGTGATTATGTAGGATGCTTTATGAGATGAATATGATGATATTTTGATGTTGAAAAGGCTGGAAATCCATGGGAAATAGACCACAAGTCAAGGGATGAAAGATTGGAGGATCAATACTTAACCAAAATTTAAGAAACAACTTCCAGTGAGTCAAGGCATTTAGCCCACGGTGCACCACCTTGAGTAGGCATATAGCTAGGGTAGAGCCTCACCTAGATAGGGGATTAACCCGGGTCATCTCCCCCTCCAATCCCATGCTCAATTACAACATAAAATCCAACTCCTACACGGCTAAGGCTTGGATAACTATATATACACATGTAGTGTCACATTATTATACATCTTTGGACATATTTTGGAGATTTTGGGGATGCTACAACTTCATCTTTAGTTTTTTATTATTTTATTTAGTTCATTCATGTTTTTAGTCATTAATTACAACCTTGTAATTACGATTATGACTATGTGTGGCTAAACGCCCTCTTTTCTAGGGTTAAATCCAAGAACATGAGTGCTATTATTTTAAATTGATTTCATTTAATTTTTCTTATCATTATTGGTTGTTTGTTTATTCTTGCTTTAAATATTTAAGGGATTAGCTACCCTTAGAATATATCAATTATCGACCTTGTGAACTCGGGAGAAGGAATAGGGAGATGGAACATGGGAATAAATAAAGTATGGTTTGTATTCTTTGATGAAATAAAGAATTCAAATTAGTGTCTAGGACAGGGATGTACTTAGATGCATTAATTGATTCATACATAGGATGATATCTTAAAGAACCTAATTGGATAATTACATCCCCTCTCAACGATGTAGTTTTAAGGTCTAACTTAGGTAGACGATTAAAGGTCGAGAGACCATGACCATGCAATAAACCTTATGAATCAACAACCATGATAAATAGTCTAACTAATGAAGTTTAATGCCATAGTATAATTGTTCGTAAGCCTTAACCCTGGATCTCTATTCATTGATTATCCAAAGTCATTACTTTTCCGCATTAGTTACTTTACTTTTAGTTTACAACTTTAAAACTCTCTTGGTTACTTTATCTCAATAATTAAACTAGAATTAGATAGTTGTTAACACAAGTCCCTGTAGAATAGATACTTGGCTTCAAAAAGGCTACTTTACTACTTAGTGAGACCACGTACACTTGTGTTTGATGCCATTGTCGGGGACTTGAAATTGGACAACTGTTTATTTTAGTTTAACTTTTAGATTATTTGGTATTATTACACTTGATCTTGGCTGTGTTTTTGCAGGAAAAAAGTTTACAAAAGATGGAAAAGGATCAGGACTTAGTTGAACCAAGCACTGAACCTGAGAAACTTTTCCATCAAAGAAGGAAAGAAGCAAACCTTCTCCCTCAAATTCTACAAATCCAAGAAAACCAAGAGAATCCTACCATCATGGCTGATGAACAAGCAACTCAAAGGACAGTCAGAGAAGTGGTAATCCCACTTCCAACTAATTTGACCTCCCCATTTTAGAAGTTAACAACTGGAGGCAATTTTGAGCTTAAACAAAATATGGTACAACTTTTGATCAGCAGTGGATAGTTCACAGGGCTTTCACACGAAGATCCAAAAGTCAACTCATATAATTTTCTGGAAATCAGTGATACATTCATTCCCATGAGTGTCAATGAAGTTTATGTGAGGATGACTTTGTTCCCTTATTCACTAATTGGGGAAGCAAAAAAGTGGTTAAATGCGGAACCAATAAACTCAATCACCTCATGGGATGACATGGCCAGAAAATTCCTTATTTGGTTTTTCCCGTGTGGTAAGACTGCGAGACTTTGCAGTGAGATAGTGTGCTTCAAACAGAAGCTAGAAGAGAACTTTTATCTTGCTTGGGAGCAATTTAAGGCTCTTCTTTTAGACCGTCCACACCATCAACATTCCAATGAGTTACTTGCTTATACTTTTGAAAATTTTGCTCGATTCAGCTGTAGGTGGTCAAGCTCTTGAGATGACTTATGATGAGTTGTACACTTTATTGAATCGTATAGCTTAAGGAAACCTAAAATGGTATTCGGACTCGAGAAGTACTGCGAAAAGAATTGCAGGTGTATTAGAGGTAGGCCAATTTACAACATTATTGGCTCAGGTTTCTGCATTACAGAATTTAATAAACACTCAGTTCAGTAACATAAAAGTGGGAGTAGCACAACCTGCATCCACAGTCAATGCAATCCAACAAGCTGTGGTTGGTGTGAAGTTTGTGAAAATAGTGGCCATGCAGCTACTATTTGTGCATAAAATCCAAAATTAGTAATGCATGTGGGCAATGTTCAAAGGCCTAATTATGGTAATGCCTATAACATGAAGTGACAGACTCAGCTTTGGAGTGCTCAACAACAACAAATTCAGCAACCACGGGCTCAACCAAATCAGTCAGCTAGCAACTTGGAAGAGATGATGGAGCAAGTTTTAGCTAATTAAAAACAGCTGGCTGTAGATGTAAAAAACTCAGCAAGCTTCCCAGAGAAGCTTAGAGTTCAATTGGGGCAGTTACAATAGGCACTGAATACCAGGCCTCAAGGTGGGTTGCCAGCAAAGACTGAAAATCTAAAACAAGTTATGGAAATCACCTTGAGGAGTGGTAAGGAGCTTCAAGGAGAACCTCTAAAGGTAACTAAGGAGGTAGATGCAGATTTGACTCTCCTACAGGTTAATGACAAATTTATTAAAAAGTTGAGAAAGTCTAATTACTCAAAAAAAAAGTTGTTGAACCAGAGAAGAAAAAGATGTCGCCACTTTCCTTTCCTCATAGGCAAATAAAAGCGAAGGAGGATGCAATGTTTTAGAATTTCTTTGACACATTCAGATAGCTTCACATTAACTTCCCTTTGTTAGATATTTTGTAGGGTATGCGAAAATATGCAAATTACTTGAGGCATATGGTTGCAAATAAAACTAAGTTGCAGGAGATTAAGACTGTGGTACTCATTAAAGAGTGTAGCCTGATAATGACATAAAAATACCTAAAAATTTTAGAGATCCGAGGAAATTTACTCTCCCTATCCAAATTGGGAGTAGAATGGTAATGCGCTCAGTGATCTAGGGGCCAGTATCAACTTGATTCCGCTCTATTTGTTTGACACATAGGGATTGGGAAAGCCTAGACCGACCACCAGCTTCTACGGTTAGCAAATGGGGTCATAGCCTATTCGGAAGAAATCATAGAGGACGTCCTCATTAAGAATGGTAAATTCATTATTATTGCTGAATTTTTTGTTCTTGATTTTAAGGCAAATGAACAGGTACCAATCATCTTGAGGCATCCATTTTTAGTGATGGGAGGAGCGTTGATTGATATTAGAGAAGTTATGCTCACCATGCAGTTAGAGAATGAAGAGGCAGTATTTAAAGTTTACCAATCACTAAACACATCGTCCCAGTATAAAGATTTATGTATGATTACTATTATTTAAGGGGAAAAGTATAGGGTGGTTGGTCTGCCAAAGACCTCTTCGAACTACCAGATTGAGATTCTTTTGCCACAACCACCTAAGCCCGATTTGATGTTAGTTGATGAGCCTGAAAAGGCTAAAGTTGGGAAATTTGCTGCCCTTGAGAAGTCACACCCAAGAGGGGTGAAAAGAATAAGAATATGGAGACCAAGTGTAAGAAAGAAAAGGAAAGAGAATGACTAAGTCTTTAAGTTGGGTCAGGCCACGACACTAAATTAGGCACTGCTTGAGAAGCAACCCAAGTTAAGTCGGTCTATTTTATTTCTAGTTTTTACTTCACATAGTTTTTGTTTTGATTGAGTCACAGGTTAATAGAAAGTCTGAGTATCGAAAACTTAAGCTAAAAAGCATGGCAAAGACTGACTATGAGGACCCTAGACCCTTTTGATACAAAAAGATGCTACTAGCTACGTCTAGAGACCTCAGAGAGTATTTCTATCTCTTAATTTTAAGTTCACTTTGGGGAAAAAGTAGATTTTTAAGTGTGGGGTGGGGAAGCCCAATTTTAGGCTCAATTTTAAAAAATTGAGTAAGATATTCTTGTTGGTGCTATTTTTTATTACACAGAGCAAGTATTTTGATTGTAAAAGCATGTTAAATGAGTGAATTGCTACTTTTGAAACTCCTAGGCTCAAGTTTTTGACTCTTGTACTTTTTGGCTTAAATTTGAATTCATGCTATTATTTGGTTGGGAGTCTATGATGATCCTATTGAATTAAGCATGTGCCATGTGTGTGAGAGGTATTTGTATATTCCTTGTTGCTTGTGATGTTTGGAACTTGCCCACTGTGTGTGTAACTTGAAATAAAGAATGTGAGTTCAAGACATGATTTAGGTGTTTCGTTGACAACGTTTTTATATACCTTCATGTGACCTACCCTTTGTTCTTAATCTTAGTCAGCCCCATTGAGCTTTTAGTTTTTCATTAGCAGCCTCATATGTAGCCTAAATCCCTTCTTTGATAGACCTTAATTTAATCTAAAGATCCTAGGCACTTTCATAAAAAAATAAATTGATTTAGGAGTATGAAATTAAAGAAGAAAAAGGTGAAATTGAAGCCCCCAAAGTAATTGCTATTAGTATCTAAAAGATAATTATAATGTGTTATGGTGGGGAGTTGAGTAATGAAAAAGAATTAAAATTTGTTCAAATTAATGAATTGTGCTTATAAACAATACTTCCACCATGCGTTTGTGAAAATGCTTAAAAGATATGAGGCAAAGAAAACGATATAGGTGGATGGAGAAAGTGTAATTTGGTTGTTGGAGATTGGTTTTAAATATATAATGTAGTGTATTAAAGAGCTTAGAGAGGTTAGTCACTATTCAAAAATAGTTCCTACTCGTCCCTTAGCCTACATTACAACTTAGAAAAGGCCTAATTGATTATATACTTGACATTCTGATATTAGTAAAGCACTACACTAAGGGCAAGCCTATGGTTCATTATGTGTAACTTGTGAATTCCTTGCGAGAGAGCAGAATTTGATTTTTGTACCCATTGTGATAAACGACATGATTATAAGTGATTATGGGCAACTCTCTTATTATGAGGACACATGTTTGATGAATGTGGGTGATTTGTATGACGTCCTTAATTGAATGATAAGCATGAGTTTGCCAACTATGTGAGTCAATTTTTGAGGCTATAATATTTTGTAGTAGTGTTCATTAGCTTTAAATTGTGTAAACAACATGCTTACTGTAGAAACTTGCATTCTGTGTAGTCATGGTAGTACTAGCTTGAGTGTCTTTCATGTAGTAGAAGTGTAGAGTCTCCTTAGCCTATTATACTTAGAGTAAAGAGTTTTTCGAGGACGAACAAGGCTTTAAGTGTGGGGTGGTGATGTTGGGTGTATTTATGCATTCTAGTGTCACTATTCTAGCATTTGTATCCTTGTTTTGAGGATGATTCATAGGCTATATGGGTTGATAATGAGATGAATGTGCATCTAAGTGTTAAAATACGTGATTATAATGTTCAAAGTGAATTCCAAACAAGTTTGTGCTTAAAAGAGTCATTTAGCGTTCAATCATGGAAACTAGTTTACTAGCTTGAGCTAGGTGCTTGTCTAGTTAATACCGTTGGATTCTATTGTGTTTAATGTGTTCCAAATGGTTTTAATGTATAATTATGAGTGTAATAACTTGTTGGTAATGTGTAAGGTTCAATTTGATTAAGTTAAGAGTTGGAACATAAAGTTAAAGATCAATGCGAATTAGCCTAGCCTTAGCTCTTGTTTTGATTCATCGGCATGGATTTTGTGTTGTTATGATCTCTAATTCAGGGTGTGTGATTATGTAGAATACTTTGTGAGATAAATATGATTATATTTTGATGTTGAAAATTCTGTAAATCCATGGGAAATACACCATAAGTCATGGGATGAAAGATTGGAGGATCAACACTTAACCAAAATTTGAGAAACAACTTCCAGTGAGCCAAGGCGTTTGGCCCACAGCGCCCCACCTGAGCAGGGTTGAATCAAGGGCATACTCTCACAAGGAGAGATGCTCTATCCAGGGTGGTGCCTCACCTATATTGGGGCTCAACCTAGGGCGGCGTCCCCTCCAGTCCCTTGTTCAATTGCAACATGAAATCCAACTCCTACATGGCTAAGGCTTGGATAACTATATATACACATGTTGTGTCACATTTTTACATGTCTTTGGGCATATTTTAGAGATTGAGGGGATTCTACAACTTCATCTTTAGGTTTTTATTATTTTAATTTATTTTATTCATATTTTTTGTCATTAATTACAACCATGTGATTACGATTTTGACTATGCATAGCTAAACGCCCTCTTTTCCGGGGTTAAAGCCAAGAACATGAGTTATATTATTTTGAATTGATTTCGTTTAATTTTGCTTATCATTATTGGTTGTTTTTTTATTCTTGATTTAACTATTTTAAGAATTAGCTACCCTTAGAATACATCAATTGTCGACCTTGTGAACTCGGGAGAGGGAATAGGGAGATAGAACATGGGAATAAACAAAGTATGGTTTGTACTCTTTTACAAAATAAGGAATTCAAATTAGTTTCCAGGACAGGGATGTACTTAGATGCCTTACTTGATTCACACGTACTTAGATGCCTTACTTGATTCACACGTAGGATGATAACTTAAAGAACCTAATTGGATTATTCTATCCTCGCTCAATGATGTAGTATAAAGGTCCAACTTAGGTGGACGATTAGAGGTCGGGAGACCATGATCATGCGATAAACCCTACGGATCAACAACCACGATAAGTAGTCTAACTAATAAAGTTCAATGAATAGTATGATTGTTCGTAAGCCTTAACCCTGGGTCTCTATCCATTGATTATCCAAAGTCATTATTTTTCTGCATTAGTTACTTTACTTTTAGTTTACAGCTCTAAAACTCTCTTGGTTACTTTATTTCAATAGTTGAACTAGAATTGGATAGTTGTCAACACAAGTCCCTGTGGGATTGATACTTGGCTTCTAAAGGGCCACTTTACTACTTGGTGAGACCACGTACACTTGCGTGTGCACTTGGGAGCTGTCAGGGTCATCTAAGAGAGAGTGGACCCCAGATCAAGTAAAAAGTACGCATCATGGGTAAAGAGTTTCAACATACCAGTAACAACATCAGAGATGCCTCGATCTCCTGACTAGTAGTGAGAGTATAAAGATGGTTTCGACCTGTAGCACCTTTTGGTGCAGGAGATGATGAAGAGGCAATATAAACTTTGTTTTCTCCAGAAGCAACTCTGTAGGGACAATCCTGGTGCATATTCCTAATCTGACCACACATAAAACATCAGTTCCTCCCCTTCACGTACTGACCACGGTGATGCTGACCGCAGAATCTGCAAGGAGGGTAGGATATTGTTGGCTGGGCCCCACCAGCATGAAATTGGGCACCCCATGCCCTAGAAGTGTCACCACTCTGAATATGTCGATCATTAAATGACTTTCGGTAGGGAGAACTAATAGTTGAATAGGAGTTAGGACTCCCCCAGCTCTTCTTCTTAGACCACTTTCCACTAAGCTATTGGCTCCCACTCTGTTCTAAATATCGGAATTTCTTACTCTGCCTCTCACCAGTCTTAGCCTACTTCTGTTTCTCCTCTTTGACCTGTTGCATATACATAACCAATCTGGAGATGTCCATATCCTTATTCAATAAGGCAGCCTTACTCTCAAGAATCAACTCACGAGATAATCCCGTAGAGAACTTTCTTATCCGTGCCCTCATATTAGACACCAATTCAAAAGGATACCGGGATAACTGGTGGAATTTTAAAACATACTCCTTGACTGTTATCCATCCTTGCTTCAAGTCAACAAATTCTTCCTCTTTTGCATCCCTCAACTCCTGAGGAAAGAAGTAATCCAAAAATGCACTAGAGAAATCATCCCACAAGGCAGAACCAGCATCCTCACCTCTCGACTGCTCTAACTCTTTGTACCATTAGTATGCCACATCTTTCAATTGGTAGGCATCAAAATCAACACCTTCAACCTCTGAGGCATGCATAACCCGAAAGATCTTCTCTATCTCATTAATGAAACTTTGAGGATCTTCTTCAACCTTTGTACCAGTAAATATTGGAGGATGCAACTTCATAAATTGTCCAACTCTAGTGGCCTCAGATAAACAGATAGCAACACAAGAAGAACCCGAATGTTGTGACTGAGATGCCACCAACTGAGTTAATAGGGTAATAGAGCAAAAAAACTCCACATTTGTAACCTCTCCAGGAGGCGACTGAGTATGAGTATCACCCTCAGGAGTAGGATCAGTAGGGATAGGTGGGACCCTAGTCAGATGCAGCATCCCTTTATTGAGTCTGGACCCCAGAAGTTGGATGAGCTCCATCCACATTGTCCTCAGACGGGATAGAAGAGTTTGCATGAACATCAGATCTTCTTGGAGCCATGATCTGGAAGATGAGCAAATGAAAATCAGAAGAATCCAAGACCTTAGACTCTACAACTCAAAATTAAGACAACAAGAAAGGGAAATATTCCTAAATGTCTCATAACCTCTCTCTTATAAGTGTGGCACGCAACACATCTATATAAGATACTCTACTTGACACGGTTTTGTGGACACCCAATTGACCATGAACCTATCTCTAATACCAACTTTGTCCCGACCCAAACCAGGGCCTGTCCATGACGGGTATCTCAAGTCCCACGTGGATCGGAGATCACCCAATTCACCTAACCTAGTCAGCTCAACAACTTCAAGTATTAGATAATTTCCAAACATATAACTCATAAAATGTCTACACTAATCCAACAAAACAACATACCCAAGTTCACAGTAATCTAACAAAGCCTTTATAATTTAAAGTCAATAACATGTCGGGATATGCCACCGACGATAGAAAAATTAAGTCTAAACAAAGTCTAAGACATGAAATATATAAGACCATAAAATGAAGTCTTTCAAAGTATGGAAGCTTACCACTTTTATTTCAACTCATGTCCACTCGAACACCTGATCACTATGTAGGAAAACTAGAAAAAATTTTGACCCCTGCATCACGTGGGGATATAACGTTCGGTGACGATTAGCGGTTGGAGCGCTAGCATGTAACTCAGGGATAGAGGATTAAAATATTATTATCATTCAAAACTAATTCAAATCATCATATGCAATCATATGTATAAATATATATAGTGTTGGGATAGGGAACCAGGCTTAGCATGAACTTTGAAAATCTTAACCAGGGCTGTGTAGCATAACTGTCATAATATAAGGCACCCACGGGCTGTATGGGCCAAGCTCTCCCCTAGTTAGAAGGGCCTCAATGCGTGTATTCATACGAACCAAAGAATATCTATATCAGTAAATGCCTTTATGGGGGACTCGAACCTCCCGGCATAATCAAAGTGACTTAAGCACCAATGTATACAATATGGGGGACTCAAACCTCCCATCCATATATTCATTCTGGGGACTTAAACCTCCTGGTCATATAGACACCCGCACCGGCTAGTGCAATTCCAGTGTTAGTCCTTCAGACTCCATTTTCACTGCCCGCCTATACATCCTGCTTTAAAGCCCAATTTAAAACATTCATTACACATATTTACAACTATTAATCCAATTACTTACCAAAGGCATCTCGCTGGTATCGTCATACCAACCCTTATTTTCAAGTGTACAACATGCCATAACTATTATTAATTAACTTTGGGAATCGAACCTATTATCTAAACTAAGACATCAATTCAAGTTGACATTAAGGAACTCGAAACCATTTAGCCATTTAAACCACCAAGGTTACAACTCAAATTAATTTATGTCCAACAAGTCTTTCATAAAACTATTTACCAATCATCAACATTTATAGGCCAATTTCTTAGTTCAAACACAATTTATAAGTGACAAGATTCTTCTCATTAAAATTTTCACAAACAGGTTATGGGCATACCATTAGAAAACCATTATTTAAACCCAAAAACCATCAAGTCTAGGGTTAAACATCGCCCACTCATTAAACCACATGCACCCACATGTGCAAAACCATTATTAAAATATGTATATCATAATTTAAAATATGAGAAAATAGTACTCAACATAATGCATTCAAACCCTCAACCATGGTTTTCAAAACCACCATTAATGAATCATGAACAATGTTTAAAATACTTGATTTTTGTGAAGTAACAATAAAAGAAGAGTCACATGCCTGAGTCATGAAGATTCACGGAGAGATTTTGATCATTAAGCCTCTGGATGATCACTTTGAAGAAACCCTAGCCCAATCTCCTTAAGAAGTTTTTAGAGAGTGTTTTGATCTTTTAAAGTGTAGACTAAATGGCCAATAAGTGTTATAAGATGTTGGGTCTTAAGGATTTGGGATGGGAAATATCCAAACTACCCTCAACTTTAAAGCTGTGAAAACTCACAGGTAGGATGAGTGAACCCTCCAACTCATAACCACATCATACGAGTGTTATCCTAAAGTCATCACTTGATCAGAAAGTTGGACACCACATTCTGTCCAACATACAACTCCCTTGCCAAACTCGTATCATCTTCATACGACTAGTATCATCAAGTCATACCCAACGCAGAACATCAAAGGCTAAACATTGTACAAAATATGATTCGACCCTATACTTCTCGTCACTTGATCATACAACTCGTATGGAGTCTCTGGTACCTAGGACAGAACTTGGCCAATATCACACTGAACAATATAGGAATAAGGTCCCTAGACCACTCACCATACCATAAAATTTATGGTGTTAGTCGTATAATAATCAAAAGGTTCAACTCAAGAATTTTTCAAGGGCCAAAGTTTGGGGTGTTTCAAAAAAAGACCAAAATGCCCTTCACCCCTTTAATAAAAGTTGTAGAATTTACATTGTAGCATGGAATAGAGTTTACTGTAGAGGCTAGCCTCTGTGACATGTTGTGTATCGCAAAGACTAACCTCCATGACACACTGTGTATTACGTAGTGCCAGTCTCCATGGCACGTTGAAATCATAGAGGGATACTGCCTCCGTGGTCCAAAAATACCCCGAACCTCTTATAAAAATTCTAAAACTCTCATGAATGACTATTTTAACATTCCTAACATATTTCAACTCATAAATCAACATTTGGAACTCGGGAAGGTCAAATATAAAATGCTTGAAATAATGGGTGTCAAAATGGCCATGTCAGTTGTACTTAGTATGAAATAATGACTTTGAGACTTCTAGACATATGAAGAATAGATGAAAAATAGTCTAGGATCTTATAGGGTATTATAGTCACATCTCTAACCCGGTGGCTAAGGTCCGTGGCATGCCAATGACTCCAAATCGTCCATTTTTGGTCAAGTCTTGTCCCAAGTGTTTATCCATCCTTTCCAAACCTTGTAGTGGTGTTTCCATTTAATTTCTAGATTGGGTATCATCCATACATCATCATTATTAACTCACCAAGCATCCTATAGCATAAAATACCACATATTATATCTCAAAACAACATACAATCCAAGATGATGAACTAGTAACTTAAGCTAAGAGTACTAGCTTTGTCCTTTTGATCTTTAACTTATTGTTTTGTCACTTCGCTTATTTTAATTGAAACTTAAACACTATAAACAAGTTATTACATACATAATTGCACATTTATACACTTATTAACTCATTAAACATACTAGAATCCATCAAGATAAGCTAGAATAACACATAGCTCAAGCTAGTAACACTGGTTTTCTCGTCTAAACACTAAGTGGCCAAATCTATCTCAAACTTGTTCAAAACATATCTTAAACATTCTAATCAAGTATTTTAACACTTATATTCTAAATTATCTCATTAAAAACTCATTATCACACAACAAGTCCTCAAAACAAGGTTGATTAAGGTTGGATAACAAGCCTTAGGTGCATAAACTCACCTAAGATCACAAGTAGACACACATCAATATATAACAAGTAATTCAATGAATCAAAAAGTACATCAACTATAGACAACAATGCCATAAATAAACCATGCAATCCACAAGGATATTTTCATAACTCGAGACTACCCCTTAGTCGAACACGGTGCTTAGGACCACTAGTGATCCCAAGCTAACCCTTATATTGGCATACTGCTTGAGCAACTAATTTAAAATATATATAAAAGCTAAATTTTCTGAGTGGAAGCATAATTATGACATAATCTGTTCCAACATATAACTGTTCAAAGTTTACAACACTAAAATCTAGAAAAATGAGGAACTAAAGACTACATACACCGACTCTAGCTGACAATCTATGAATCCTCTATTAATACTGACTATAGGTAGCTGAGACATGGCTCTAACTATTCCAAATCAATACATAAAAAAAAAAAAAATAGTACAAGAACTGCAACTAATTTGAGTCCTCAAAATAAGAGAACTCATTACCTATTGTCTGAAAGCTACAATCTGTTTGGCCCTGTGTGTGGGCTACATATGGTACGTACATCATGAAGGAATGTAGCCATAAGTGCATATATGTGGTCAATAATTTGAAATGTACAAAGTATGTGAGACATGCACTAATCATAAAAATATTTAAAAAAAACATTGCTTTAAAACTGAGGACGTAAATCCTTTGTTGAAATATGTATATCAAACAGGTTTGTACGTGAAACATGAAAGTCATAGTGAAATTTCTAAATCATGAGATAAAAATATTTCTGTAAGTTGGGAAGTGGTAGAAAATGAATTTCATATGTAAATCTCCAGTCAAAGATGAATAGGTTGCAAGATCGTACTAAGGAGCATGTATAAATACTGAGAATTAAAGCATAAACATGTAAAACAAATGCAAGACCAAGCATAAACATATACTGAAATAATCTGGACAATTAAATAGTTGATATATGAACTGTCACGACCTGAGACTACCCCTTAGTCGTAACGCGGTGCTTAAGGCCACAAGTGACCCCAAGCTAACCCATGATCTGGTATCTGCTATAAGCACTAAATAAAATAATAATAAATCACACTATGTGAAAGCTAAACTGATAGAAATACTGTTAAGATGTAATGCTGAAATGGTACCCAATATGTCTGAACTACTGATAAAAAAATAAAAAACATGTCTGACTATCTGAAAGCCTCTAGAATATAAGAAGTTGATGGGACAAACCCCCAACTAACTCCAAATAACTAAAATAAAGGAAGTACTGAAAATAACTATAATAAAATTGTCCGCAAAAGATAAGGACTCACCATAACTGCTGTTGAGTGGCACTGAGCTGACTAAGGGCAATTAGGAAACTGAGCATCCGAACCTATGTTATAAGACAAGATAACACAAAAGAGAGTATGTGATCAGTACTTTAAATGTACTGGTATGTGAGATAGGGATAACTGAGATACATATAAGTACTGAGCTTAAATACATAAATATGTGAAATGAATGCAAGACTAAGTAAAACATATGTTGCAATAATCTGTAAATCTGAATAACTGATACTAACACCCTTCCAATTGGGGTTACAAGTTGGACCCCAATTATCTCAGATTGGGGCTGTCGGTTAGATGATATCTCTCATAGTCTTAATCCAGTAATCAGTTCAGTAATTCAATTTCAGTTGCTTGACCATAACATACAGATATCAGTGATTTAGTTATCAAATTTTAGTACTTCATTAGTTATAGATTATATTCAGCACATGTTATATGCTTGGTCATGTATCCTCAGTACTTACAGATTTCATGTATCCTCAGTACTTACTGATTTTATACACTCTCAGTATTTATAGATTTCACGTATCCTCAATATCTACAGATTTCATTCACTCTATTCAGTATTTTATGTTATATATATATATATTTAGATAGTTATTATTCATGTTCATAAAACCATCCATATCAGCCTACCTTATTTAGCATACCAATACATTCAAAGTACTAATGGCATACTCTTTTCTTGTGATATGATGTGTCATATCATAGGTTCAGATGCTCAGTTCCCAGATTACATATAGATTTTCCAGATTATCAGTCGTAGCAGTGGTAAGTCCTCATATTTCAGGGACATAATTTATTTAGCTCAGATTAATTTATCAGTTTCAGTCATTTTCATTCAGTTGGAGTTAGTTGAGGGTTTGTTCCATCAGCTCCTCAGTCAGTCAGTAGAGGTTTTTCAGACTATTTCAGATAGTTAGTCAGTTTCTCAAATTTTAGTTGTTGTTATCAGATATTTTATCAGTATTATTAATTTTGTTTACAGAGTTTATTAGATTTATTACTTAAAACCTTATGGTATTCCTCAGTTAAATTTTTTATATGACCTTTTGTTATCAGTTTTACTCAGTGCTCATAGCAGGTACCAGCTCATGGGTTAGCTTTCGGTCCCTCGGGACTTAAGCACCGTATGGTGCCCAAGGTACTCTCGGGGTGTTACACTAGGGAAAAGAAGTTAGAGTCAAAGGGTACTTTTAAGCCTAATCTAGTGAGAGTTATGTCTGCTATCCGTGCCCAGAAATTAGCAAGGAAGAGGTGCAGTGTATATTTATCCTATCTTTGGGAAAATAATATGTAGTCCCTCCTATAACGTCACTTCCAAAGGTATGTGAATTCCTAAAAAAAATTTTGGATGACCTATTGGGTATGTCACTATATTAGAAAGATGACTTTTGTATAGACTTAGAGCCAAAGACTAAACCTATTTTTATTTCTTCATACTATCTGGCACCTACAGAGTTGAGAGAGTTAAATTCTCAATTATAAGAGCTACTAGAAAAGGGCTTTATTTACCCAAGTGTCTCTCTTTAGGGTGCACCAGTGTTATTTATGAAAAAATAAAGATGGTAGTATGAGAATGTGCATAGATTACCATAAGTTGAATAAGGTTGCCACTCGTAACAAGTATCCCTTGCCCAGGATAGGTGACCTATTTGACCATCTGCAGGGATTTGCAGTGTTCTCTAATATCAATTTAGGGTCGAGTTATATTCAACTTAAAATCAAGGCATAGGACATTCCAAAGACCGCTTTCCAAACTCATTATAGGCACTTTGAGTTCCTGGATATGTCTTTTGTCTTGACCAATGCCCCAATTGTTTTCATGAGTTTGATGAATAGAATGTTTAAGTGCTTTTTATATTCATTTGTATGGTGTTTTTTAATTATATACTTGTTTATTCTAAGAATAAAGAAGAGCATGAGGCTCATTTGAGTACTATGTTGAAGTTGTTGAAGGAGAAACAATTGTATGCTAAGTACGTTAAGTGCAAATTCTGGTTTTCTTTGATGTCCTTCTTGGGGCACATGGATTCTAAAGAAAGGTTTATGATGGACCCACAAAAGGTTGAGGTTGTTAAAAACTGGGCCGGGCCAACGAATGTGATGGAAATTTACAGCTGTATGGGATTAGCTAGTTACTACTGCTAATTTGTTAAAAAATGTGTTGCTATTAGAGAGAGGTATGGTCTTTCGCTAATGATTTTTTGAGATTATAAGAAACTGGAGAAGGAAAAGTATTGGCACGTGTGGATGCTAGTTTCACTTTTTATAATTAAATTAAGAGAAGATAGTTTGAATATAAGAAATTGAACAACCTCAGAGAAAAGATATTATAAGAGAAGGTGGAGGAGGCCATTTTGGATTATGAGGGGCCTTGAGAATTTGTGTTTGGCTTTGTGTACCTCGAGTAGATAACCTAATTCCAACCATTCTAGTAGAGTCCCACAATTCTAAGTACCCTATATATACCGATGCCGATAAGATGTATAGAGACTTGAGGCAACACTATTGGTGAATGAAGCGTAATATTATAGATTTTGTGGTTAAGTGTCAAAACTGCTAGCAAGTCAAATGAGAACATCGAAAGCCTATTTGTATATTTTAATGGATTCTTATTATGGAATTGAAGTGGAAATGGATAACGATGGATTTTATGGTTAGTCTTTCAAAAACCTTGAGAAAATGCGACTCCATTTGGGTTATTGTTGACAAGTAGACTAAGTTATCTCACTTTATTCTAGTAAGAGTTGATTATAATGAGACCAAGTTAGCCAAGATCCTTATGAAGGAAATTGTAAAGCTATATAGGGTACCAGTGTATATTGTACCTGATTGGGGTACTCAGTTCACTTCTACTTTTGGGGAAAGGTTTCAGTTCAAGTTGGGTTCTAGATTGGACTCGAGCACGACTTTTCATCCATAACTTGATGGTCAATCGAAACAGACTATTCAAGTGCTTAAGGACATGTTCCAGGCTTGTGTTATGGTTTTTAAGAGTCATCGAGACCAATAATTACCTTTATGTGAATTTTCCTACAATAATAGCTATCATTCTAGTATTGACACGGCTCTTTTTGAGGCCTTATATGGTAGATGGTGTAGGTCCCTAATTGGGTGGTAAGGCCTTAGGGCACTGACATGCTCAAGGACTTTATGGAAAATAAGATTCATATAGGAGAAGCTCATAGCGACTCAAAGACGACAGAAGGAATGCACCGACAAAAAGGTAAGAGACGTGAAGTTTGAGAATGAGGGAAGGTACTCTTAAAGGTATCACCCATGAAGGGTGTGATGTGATTCAACAAGAAAGGTAAGTTAAGCCCAAGGTACATAGGACCTTTTGAGGTGTTGAAAGAAGTAGGGTCGGTAAATTATAGGCTAGCCTTACCTCCTAGTATATTTGGGGCTCACCGTGTATTTTATTTGTTAATGTTAAAGAAGTACCATGGAGATGGCAACTATATTATTCGTTGGGATAAGAGAAACCAATTATTATTCTAGATAAGGATGTGAGAAAGTTAAGAGAATGAGTTATTCCTTGTGTTAAGTTTTAGTGGAGGAACCGTACCATAGAATAGGATACATAAGAAATAGAAATAGACATGCGTAAATAGTACCCACACTTGTTTATTGATTCAGGTACTTTCTCTTTTAGTTGTTATATTTTATTTTGATCTATTTATCTTTTGGAGATAAATGAGTGGTAAATTCGTATCTAATGTGATGACCCAACTTATTATTATGCTGAAATAAGAGGTAATATTACACCTAAACTCCTTTAGGTGTAATTTTCTAGGATTGGCTTATTCTGTAGTAGTGGAACAAAATTTGATATTAATGTTATTGGTAATAGCAGTTCTTGATCTAATAGTTTGATAGACAATAAGTATAGAAGGTCATAGCAACTTCAGCAACTGAAAAAGAGTTATAGAACTTTTGCTATAGCTTTTATTATGGAAGGGTTAGTTCGCGATGCTATGATTTGGGGTATGTGTTGTAAAGTGAGGAAAAACTGAAGGGAGGCCTTGATTTTTGGCCTCAGACTATTGCAGTAGAAAAAGTAACCGTTGCAACAATACCGCTGCAGTGATAACAAGAACCAAAGCGGTGGCCTGCGTGAAAAAGACGCGAACTGTTGTAGTGGAACTTTAACCGCTGCAGTGATAACATGCAGTAAAATTATAGTTTTCAAAACTAGAAAACATTTTTATTCCCTACTTTTCTTAAAAATGCTATAGAGCTTTGGGGAAGGTGATTTTCAGAGGATTTGTGGAGATTTTTTTAACTTTGGAGGTAAGTAATTACATTCTAGACTTGAATTTACTTTATATAACCTTAGAAAATCATTAGAAAATGTATTATTGGTGGTTTTGGAGTTTAAACCAAATTTATAAAAATTGATGAAAAATGATGGAATTGTTTATAAATTCAATATGAAGTGACCTAGGGTGTTAGAAAACACTAGTGAAACTAGAATTGAGGTTGTTTATGCTACTTCAAGTAAAATTCATGAGGTTTAAGAGATAGAAAATCCTAAGATGATAAAATACGGTAAGCTTATGATAAAATCAGTGAGTGTGATTCCTAATAGTTAAAAAGGAAAAAATGATTGAAATGGGTGTATTTTTTGTTGTTATAGATCAAGAAGGAGATCAAAAGAGCAAAAATATAGCTTAAGGGTAACTTTGAGCAATGAAATTAAGGTAGTCTATGATTTTGTTATAGCACTTAAGACTTTCTTGGCTTGGTGCTTGTTTGTGAACTTGACATCTATGATTGCTTACTAGCAGGATTTGTAACTTAATGACTACATTGCATTTCATTTGCATTGTGATGGTGTGTTGAGATGATGGGTCGGGTATCACGCTGGTACAAGTATGATATGTGGTGATAATGGGTCGAGTACTACACCGTATGATGTGATATTGATGTTGAGGTTGAGAAGGGTAAAGAATGATGCACACATCTTACATACATGCACTCATTCACATACATTGAGTGTCATATTATGATTATACATGTTGATGAAACTGGCTAAGTGTGAAAGCCTGTGAAAGTAAACTTGTGAGTCATAATGATATGATGATACATTATATGTTTAGTTGAACGATATCATTGGTTATGAATTCTGTTATGATAGCTTTTATACTTGTTTGACTTGCTTACTTGTAAATTATTGAGTTAGTCGACCTATGATGCTTATCAGTACTTGTTAATGTACTAATGCTACCTATACTCTTCTTTTTTTTTTTGAATTCAGAACATCTTCCAATGGTTGATACGCGACCTCGTCTTTAGATAGCGTTTTGAGACTTGATTTAAGGATAAGCACCATGACCGAACAACCTTCAGATCTTCTTATTGATGTTGACGTCTTTTGTTTTGGGACTAAAATATTTTCCTATTACTTATGTTTTGAATATTCGTGTTGATTTTAGACTTAGTTATATTCTTAGATGTTCTTACACGGTGATTTTAGGTCCCGGGATTGTAATAAATAAAGGTTTTCATACATTATTCATTTTATAAGTGATAATGTTATTGGGTGATAATTAGTTATTGAATGAGATCATTTTAGTACTTGTTTAAAAGCATGATTTAATTACTACAAACATGAAAATAACACTTAAGTGAGTAAAGGTGAACGTAGTATGATTCTCCTGCCATAGATTAGAGTGGGTGTCAATCATAATCGTTTGAGTCGTGACATTGATGCTTTGAATAGGAAGACTGGTCAAATCATTTTACATGGCAAAGAAAAATTATGCAAATTTTCTAACAATTTTCATAATAGACATCTCTCCAATAATATTGAAAATCAGATTAAAAAGGTCAGAAAAAAATTGACCAGCCAAAAAAATCAAAGATAAAAAATAAGGAAAACTCTATTAACCATAAGTCCTCATAGCCAGATGATCATCTTTGATGAAACATAGACAATCAAAAGAAAAATAATACAATAATAACTTTACTTCTTAAGACCCTCAAAAGTTTGTCGAAACTTTATTACTTAGGACTTGAGACTCATCCACTTCATGAGAACCAAAATAGAGAATAACTAGCATATAGAGCTCGCAATAAATTTATGTTAATGTGATTTAAAGTGTCATACACTTGTACATTAAATAATTGGGGGGTTTGAATATGAAAGGTCTAGAAATTATGAATTTTACTATTATGAATACGAAAAGTCTGAAAACTATGGATTTTACTAATATTAATTAAAAGCAGTATTTGTGTAATTGAAAATTTATGAATTAAGGAGATGATTTTACAAAATAAAACAATTGAAAAGAAGTGTATAATATATAGAGAGAGAAAATGGCCAAAAGTCCCTCAACCTTTACCCCAAATCCCAACAACACACTTATACTTTGCGGGGGTCCTATAACCCTCCCTGAACTATTTAAAAATGAAATATATGCCCTCTCTAAAAACTCATACCCAGATCTGTACACTTGGGTGAGCTACACGCGCCTATCAGCTTATGCCATGTAATATTGTTATTTTTTTATATAAAAAATTATTTTTATCCTACTTTTTTTTATTGTTTTTATCATTTTTAAATTTTTATCCTACTTCAATCCATAGAATCAAACCATTGCCAGTCAAACCTACAATTAAATATGTCCAAGAAACTACACTATCATCATCCAACTCATCAAAAACTTACTCTGCCTCTATCACATTCTCACATTTAGCATAAAGATTCCAAAGGGCATTTGAAACATGTACCTTAATTCACTCTTACATGAAGATTTAGAAGAAGATGATGACTTCATCTACCTTCAATTAACCCTTAATAAAATTTCACCAAACAACTCACTCTCCCTCACAAAATCACCATCTCCCATTTCCTTTGATACTTCTCCAACATTTATCTCATCATTGCTGATAAAACCAAAAGATACCACAACTCAAAATTTATTCTTGATGCTAAAACAGACAATTTCAACAAATCCCACAACTCAAAATTCAACAATTTCAACAAACCTCACAACTCAAAAATCAATCTTGATGCTGAAACAGTGCAAAAAATGCTTAAATATGAATATTAATTTTGAGATATAATATTGATTTCATGGTTTGGAATCATTTCACTCGATTTGAAATCTTCATGAGACATAATTTTTTGAACTAATTTTCACTTTTCATCAGAAATTACTCCAAGGACCACTTTAATTTTTTCAAATTCCTGAGAATTATGAGATGAATATGTATGTAATTATTTACGGAGTTGTGCGTATCACCGGTATGTTCATTTTGGAACTGGTTCGGTGACTGAAAAAGTTTCATCGGCGGCTGTGAAGCCATTCCGACGGAAATATTTGGGGTTATTTATCCTTCTTCACAAAAAGAAAAAATTAGTGGGTCTAAAAATAATAATTAAAAAATTAATGGTGAGAAAAGTATTGAATTTGCGGTATAAATAAAAATAGAGATAAAAAAATGAAGATGGAGATGGAAAGAGGAAGATGAAGATGGTGAAGGAATATGAAAATGGAAAGAAGTAGAGGATAAAGGAATAAAACAAATAAAGAAAAAAAAATAAAAAATGCATATATATAAAAGAAATGTGAAAATAAAATTTTTATTTTTATTTTCAGTGCTCACTCTCTCAAGGAGAGTGAGATACACTTGCTTTGCCACGTAAGCATTCAGGGAGTTAATAATATCATTTTTAAATAGTTCAGGGGGTTCATAGAACCCCCGCAAAGTATAAGTTTGTAGTTGGGATTTGGGGTAAAGATTGGAGAGACTTTTGGTCATTTTCTCTCTCTATATATCCACAATGTCAGTGTTTATCTGAAAGTTACATGGTGCTATAGAGATGTATTGTTATAAATGTATATTGTCATTTGGCATTTAAATCTAATTTTGTTGTTATAAACAAAAGTATTCTAAATTAGAAAAAGTATAAATATAAAAAAGACAGACAATAGTAGTATTTCCGTGTGAAGTTACGACCACAGCTGATTAACACCATTTAAATGTAAATTTTTTTAGATATTCATAATTAAATTTACTATATGCAATGGCATAAATGATTACTATCATAAATATTTTAATATTTATTTTATGGATAGTATACTTTTTATAAAATACTATTATACAATACTTGAGTATGACCGTTATATGATAATTTTACAGGTAAAATGATGCTATAGAAAAGTAAACTATAAAATGAAAAATTAATCTGAAAAATAAATTATATTGTTTTAAAAGTAAACTATAGAATGAAAAATTAATTCTGAAAAAAAAAATTATACTGTTTTAATGAGCTTTGAGTATATATAGATTTATTGAGAGTAGCGGGTAACCTGTTTGAGCAAACTTATTTTTTTTTTTCTGAAAGTGCTTATTTGTAAAATAGAGGTATTTGATCAAGCTTTTGAGAGAAAAATGAATAAAGTTTAGAAATGGTTCTAAAATGGGTTGGTCATGATATTTTGTCGCTCATAAAAAAGGTCTTACAAAAAAGGCTCTATACAGGGTGATATTGATTTTTGGGTCCCCCTTAACAACTCTTGCACATAGACAGACGTTCTAACTCTTATCTATAAGGCAAAAATTCTAACACTTGCTCATAAGGCAAGCGTTCATGATATTTCTAGACAATGGGTCTGCATAATTGATTAGACGTTCTACTTTATAGGCAAATGTTAGAACTTAGATATGTTGCTCATATGGCAGACGTTCAAGACATTTTAAGACAGTGAACTGCTCAATTGACCACAAGTTCTACCTTATAGAAAAATTTTAAAACTTATTTAGGAGGGACAAAAATTCAATACCTCACACTTTGGGAGACAAAAGGTCAAGAATGGATATTTGGGGGATAAATTTAAGACTGGACACTTTGAGGGACATTAGATGTAATTTTCATGAAATAAGGGCTTTTAGGATTAGGAAGTAGCAGAAGTTGTTTCTCAGAAGCTAAAAATAATAATTTTTACTTCAAAGTACTTCTGAAAAAAAAAATATACTTAAAAGTTTGATTAAACACTAATTATTGTTCAAAAATATTTTAAATTTTTTGATCGAACACAAATTATTTCTCGTAATTTTTTTTTTAAAATAATTTTCAAAACATACTGACATTAGAATTTTGGTAAACAGATTTGAATGTTGCATTCGCCCTCGGACTCTAATTAGAGCAATTTTACTCTTAGAGTGTGTTTGATGTTTTCGTGGAAACAAGTTGATTTCTTAATTATTATAATATTTGAAAAATAAGTCAAAAATATTTACCTAAAAAATATTTATATATAATTTTTTAAAATAACTATTGAGGTGGAAGAGGGTCGGGTGTGGTCTGGGGGTGGTCAAAGGATAAGGGTTGGGAGCATTAGGTGGATGTAATAATACAACAAACATAGAATGTCAATGAACTTGTTTTGTAAGAAAGTATTTTACTTATTTTTAAAAGAGTTAATATATAAAAAATGACCCTAAACTTGATACCAAATTATAACTTTGATCTTAAACTTTGACAGTGTACAAATATGACCTTTAACTATTCAAAACTGCACAAATATGACCTCCAATCCTACGTGGCAAAACGCGCGTTCAACACGCAAAACTGGACGCATTCAACTTAAAATCTAAGGGCATAATACATAAATATGATCTTAAACTTTGACAGTGCACAAATATGACCTTTAACTATTCAAAACTACACAAATAAACAACAACAACAACAACAAACCCAGTGTATTCCCACTTAGTGGGGTCTGGGGGGGGGTAAGATGTACGCAGTCCATACCTCTAC
>NC_061111.1:94913298-94914369 GCF_002878395.1 Capsicum annuum | reverse complement strand
ATATTAAATTAAAGATGAAACTATACTAATAATAAAAAAATTATAGTTTTAATAATACGTTATTAAATTAACGTTATTAAGGATAGTAGTAGTAGTATATTAAATTAACGTTATTACAATGTTATTAAATTAACGTTATTAAAACATTATTAAATTAATGTAGGGGCGGACCTACGTGGTTTTCATGGGGTTCACCTGAACCCCCTCGGTAAAAAAATTACGTTATATATATAAAGTAGAAAATTTATATTTATGTACGTATATTAATATTGAGCCACATGAAATAAGACACTTAGATAGCCCAGTGGTGTTATTTGCTCTTCTTGGGCGCTTCCTTCAGCCTACTGCGCTGGTTCAATTTTTTAATTAAAAAAAAAGTTAGGTGTTGCAGCTATAGAAATACTACTACTACTACTACTACTAATAATAATAATAATAATAATAATAATAATAATAATAATAACAATAATAATAATAATAATAATAATAATAATAATAACAATAATAATAATAATAATAACGACGTCTTTTTAACACCAAAAGCAAAATTTTGACAGTGCACAAATATGACCTTTAATTATTTAAAATTGCACAAATATGACCTTCCTCCAAGTCAGTCCTTTTAACGATGTGACACCGTGTGATTGGATTACCTTTTCCACGTAGGCGCGAGTGAAACTCACGCATGGGGTTGCAAAATTGGATGTCATATTTGTTCAGGTTTTGAATAGTTAAAGATTTTATTTGTGCACTATTAAAGTTTAAGGTTAAAGTTATAACTTGGTGTTAAATTTAGGATCATTAAAAATGTATTAACTTTTTTTAAAAACTTGTTATGTTAAAGAAAATATTTTTCAAAAATTTTGTGGAATGAGAAATAAGAAAACTAGGTACCAAACACACCCTTCAAGAAAAAACAAACAGAGCAGTCCTAAAAAGTAACGCGGACATTCAGTGCGGTTTGTATTATTCAAAGACAAAAACAAAAGAGAAAACTTCACCTCTTCTTTTCATCAACATTTGTTTGGCTCAACAACAAATCCGCGAATTTATCGTTTCCATTTACCCTAT
>NC_061111.1:94854686-94910298 GCF_002878395.1 Capsicum annuum | reverse complement strand
AGATGACAAAAGGCTAAGTAGACACGTTCACTTTACAAACTCGGACAAGTACAAGGGTCCACGAGATCATTTCGCCAAATAATAATACTGGATTCTTAGGACTAATACCCTGCTCTTATCCGAAGGAACGGAGAAAATGCTCAACTACCCGCTAATCGTCTTCCGTAATACCCCACCTCCATGTTCTCCTTCTAGGGTCAAATATTTCCTAAGACCTGGGGTCCTTGACACCTATTCGACATCCCACAACTAGCGTGGGACAATTTAGCGCATACACATCTTATATTTTAGGGGTTCCGTAAGCGTATAAATCCTTTTTCCTTATTGTTCGTATCTAATCTAAATCAATCAACTATGCCTCAATCCCATACTAGTTAGTGTCAGTTATATGATCATCCTCGGATCCATTTTGGTCATCTAGTATTTAAGAGATTCATTATTATTAGACTTTGCTGGCCTTCAAAACTTGGCCACTACTCTCCTCCTTTATAGCTTCAAAGCTAACATAGTCGGAGTTCCACATTTCCTCTAAAATCGAAATATTTATGTTTTCAATTTGTATTAATTCGTATCTGAGCCTGTATTCGTCTTAATTATAGACACTTGAGATAACTGCAAGTTAAATGTTGTTTTTGCTTTGGAAAAGGATACGATTTTTGTCCTCTTGTAATATATATCGTAGATAACCGAGGAAGTTTTGTACCATGTATTGTGTGTTGTCAGAGAATTTGACCTTTCCCTTGTCGAATGCTGCACAAATTTTGGCTCTGATGCTTATTGTACAGGAAGAGATAATCCCTCTGACGTTCACTGGAAATCTCTTTGACCGTTCAAAGTTAGTTGAGATATTTCCCCTAATATGACCATATCCTGACTTGCATAAAATTTTTGCCTTAGAAATCAGCTTCAATTTTTGTCAGAATTAGATCTTTGTCCTGGCCATATCAACAATCAATTGATAGCCCTCTGTATTCCTTTGTGTGCTATCAGGGAAAATGATTATTCTCTGCATGATGGTGGTTTTCTCCATCCTTAATGTTGTTTGTTTATGCCTCCATGTCGCCTTGTTGGTGATGTAATCCTTTCTTAGGAGATTATCTGAAGTCCCTTAAGCAAGATTTGTTCCCTTAGGTTGTCGTCATCAACATTTATTGAACCAAGACATGAACCTTGCCTCATATCATGATATCTGGCAGTGTCATCATCACATTCCTTTACTCACCTGGGAAATTCCTTGATTT
This sequence comes from Capsicum annuum, assembly GCF_002878395.1. Classification (NCBI taxonomy): domain Eukaryota; kingdom Viridiplantae; phylum Streptophyta; class Magnoliopsida; order Solanales; family Solanaceae; genus Capsicum; species Capsicum annuum. The sequence goes on along the minus strand of NC_061111.1, from coordinate 94,909,057 downwards.
TATGACACTAAAAAAAAAGGACAGCCCAGTGCACTAAAGCTACCGCTATGCGCGGTGTCCGGGGAAGGGCCCAACTATAAGGGTGTATTTTACGCAGCCTTACCTTGTATTTCTGCTAGAGGTTGTTTCCAAGGCTTGAACCCGTGACCTCCTAGTCACGTGGCAGCAACTTGATTTTATGACACTACTTAATTATATATTCCTTCAAAATTGCTTGGACACTTGGCGCTATCCATATGACCTGCTGTTGTTTTCTTCGTAACAATCAGCATCCAAAGTATAGTATAGGGATGCTGATAGTCTGAATGTCTTATTGACGCCTACCAAATATTGTCTCTATATATAGTTGCACATCTCTTTGTGTCACGGTTTTCTGTTAATTATACTGATAAATTATGTGATTTGTTATTGTTGTATTTCAAGAGGTCATGCTCTACATCCTGTTTGCCTTATTTTCTTTCTTCAATTTTCTGTTGCTGTTTCCCCTTAAGTTGGAATTGTTTATCCAAGTGCTGATGGTTTTAGTGGAAACAATTGACCTGCAGTATGCACATCGAAAATGTGTTCAACATTGGTGCAACGAGAAGGGTGACATTACTTGTGAGATTTGCCATCAGGTATGTTGTTTTACAATGTATCTTGGTATATTATGAGATTGGTAAGAAGACTTTTCTATTGAATAAGCAAGTTTTCATCATATGTCAAAAATGGAAACTAGCATCTTTAAGCAAGAAAGTGCAAGATAATGTTTTAATGCTAAGTAGTCCGTGCATTTCGTCAGTTATGATAATCATGGTAGTCAATTTATATATGTTTCATTTTTGTGAGCTGATGAGCATACATGTCAATGAGGATGTTTCTTGGCAAATTACCTCAGTATGGCACTAGACTTTTAGATTTGGAAATATTTCATTTGTCTCAAATATCACTTGTAATGATTATAATGCATTACATATGCATTAATGGACAAGATTTAGTAGAATTGCTTTATTGTGACTAGAATCAACACTTAGGTCTGTTAGACAATGTTTTAGCTATCTGTTTATCTTTAGAGATACTCACTTGTAGCTCTTCGATCCTATCTTGTAAACCTCTTTGGGATTCATAGTTGATTATGGATTTTGGAAAACATGGGACTAGGCTTGATGCTTTTGAATATTAGCATTTTATATTGGCCCTCCACTTTATTTATATAATAAGTTCCCTTTCATTCTCAACATGCAGCCATACCAGCCTGGTTACACTGCCCCTTCTCGAGCTCGGCAGGAGGAGACTATTATAGATATTGGGTGAGTTTAAAGTTCTCAGTGTATGTTTCCCTTGCTAGTTATGTCTTAAAATTTTCCTTTTTCTTGTAGCTTTTCAGTAGCATTATTGAAGGCATTCTTGAATAGTGGTTAAGCCTTGTAATGAGACACAACACCTGACTGAACTCTCTGCTAGGATAGGTGTGCTTCACCGAGGCACCAAGGTGTTGAGGCATTCACTTAAAGACGATACCGACCAACCAACATTGGCCTCATTTGTTTGCACTTAAGGGAGGTCTGAATCTGAATGGTTCAGACTTCAGACCATTAAGTGCATTTATTTTTTATTAAAATTTTAGCTCTTAATAGGTCTGAATAGGTCTTGATCATTCAAATCTGGAACGAAGTCTTAACATCATTAAGAGGTATTTTTGTATTAAATAATATTCACCACCACTCTATCCACAATCATCAGACACCACCACTAACCACCTCTGCCACCACCATTGTCAACCACCACCACCACCACCAACCACTTCCACCATTATAGCCACCATTGACAATCAATATCGTTACCAATCACTATTGCCAACCGCTACAAAACCTACCACCTCCATTATTCTAATTATATCCACCGGCAGTGCTAACACTAATTCCAACACCACCACCAGCATCAACCACTACCGACCAATCCCTACTACCGACCAACTCATCTATCACAACTAGCACCACCACTAACTACCACTAACACATAATCAACCTCCACACATTCTTTGGCCACTACCACCGTCATTGTCACCAGTATCGCCATCTCTACCACCACTACAACAACCACCATCACTACAATCTATCTCTACTAACAACCATCTACACGATCACAGCTAACGTCTCCAACTACCACCAACACATCATCAAACATCATGCGTTCATTTTTCATCCATCTCAATAAACACCTCCAATAACTAACATCAACCAACTTCACATCAAAACCGCCATCACCGCTACCAATCGTCACCGTCATAATAGTCATTACAATACCAACCATCTCTACCATCACAACTATCACGACCAACATTACTAGTCACTAACATCAATCATTACCACCACCAACAGTACAAACCATCTCCACTATCACTAACAAACATAAATGTTCTTTTTTCAATCAAATAATAATTTCGTTACATTAAATTAAATATTTTTTAATATATAATTAATTTTTTATTTGAAATTATATTTTTTATTATAGATACAAATAAATAAATTTTGTACATTCAGATGTCGAAAAACAAACAATCTTCATTATTCAGTTTTCAAATCTAGAGACAACATATTAATCATTCATATGCTCATTCATATTCAGGTGTTTGAATCTTAATAAAAAAATGGAGCCTTATTCTTAATTAGGTTAGTTTTGGAGAATCATAGATGGTATCTTGAAAAGGGCAACACTGAACAGAAAATATGATGATCAAAACAATGTAGTTATTGTTTAGAGAACAACACAAAGAGAAAAATATGTTATATGTGATACCAATGATAGTCATCAGGCCGTTAAGGAGGAGGGGGATGCTAAGGATGAATATGCTAGTGTGTGGAAACAGAGAATTAGAATTTTATAAGAATGTAGAAATTAAATCTGAATTAGACACTTAAATCTGCGTCCACATATTTAGGATGGCTTATGAACATGATTTGACCTGCTTTTGCTTTTCTTTTTTTCACATAAAAATTCCTATTCCTCTGCTGATATAATGGTTATTTGTACTCAACGTTATTTTCTCTGTATGCATGTCTGTGTGCATGCATGTGTGTGGTGTGTGTAGTGTGTGTGTGTGCGCGTATTTGTATTTATAGAGAAAGGCATCATTTTTGGTTTTCTTGGGTGTTGATTTTAGTGGCACTTAAAGTCCCAAAATTTGCTGTCTTTGACAAAATGTTTCCGGTTGATTGTGTTACATTGTTACGACATGTTCTTTTTCCCAAATATCATTCAAGCATGTTGGTCATGAAGATTCAGCATTTCTTTGCAATTCATTAGCTATTTGGGTTGCTTCACGGTTGTCACTGTTGTGCAGGGGAGGATGGCAAATTGCTGGCACACCTCTCGATTTACACGATCCTCGCCTTTTGGCAATTAGAGAGGCCGAACGCCAACTTTTGGAAACTGAATATGATGATTATAATGCTACAAATGCAAGTGGTGTTGCATTCTGCCGTTCTGCTGCTCTAATAGTAAGCATTACTGCTATTTGTCACAGAAGAAAAAGCTAGAATTCTATGTCTCCACCATTGCATTTGTATCATTGCCTCATTCACGCTTAATTCACCTTGATAGGAATGGCTAAATGCCTCTTATAGCCCATTTGGCCAAGCTTATTTTTCGTCAAAAGTGCTTATTTTAAGAAGTTGAGGTGTTTTGATCAAACTTTTGGGAGAAAATAAGTGCTGCTATGGAGTAACAGAAGCAGTTTTCATAAGCTAAAAAAAGTAGCTTCTCTCCAAAAGCACATTTTAAAGAAACACCTTTGAGAAAAACACACTTAAAAGCACTTTTAAAAGCTTGGCCAAATACTAATTGTTGTTCAAAAGTGTTCTCTTAAATTTATTAGTCAAACACAAACTGTTTCTCACCAAAAGCACTTATGAAAAAAACACTTATCAAAATAAGCTAATTTTATAAGTTTGGTCAAATAGGCTATTAGTCACTTCCAGTCAAAAAGAAAAAAAAATGATCTTGCACCCAAGGGTGTGGTCTAGTGATGAAGTAGGTTGAGAACAATTAGGTCTCATGTTCAATTCCCAACGCTGGCAAATGTACTACTCCCTATGTTCCTAAATACTTGTCATCTTTACTAAAAATAGATGATCCATAATACTTGTCATTTTAGAAAATCAAGACATAATTAGTTGTTTGTTTTCACCTTTACTCTTAGTCATAAATATGGAGAGATATTAATATGGTGCAAAAGAGAGAAGTATTATATAGAGAGGAGTAATAAATAAGGGTAATTTAGTCAAATTATTCTCTAGTTAATGTTTTTCTCAAGGGGTCTGCAAAATAAAACATGACAAGTATTTAGGAACGGAGGAATAGGTGACTTCTTCCATCCGTCCGGGCCTCGGTGATAGAGTTACCCAACAAATGTACTGGTGGAAGGTAGTGGCTTGCGAAGAAAATATGAGCAGAAATAGTTTCTTAAATTTTCATGATATGGATGATATCATGAAATGTATGCCATATGTCCTTATTTTGTGGTTGGAGTGATGTCTACACACACACACATACAATGTATATATACTAGATTTAGGCTTAATACTGATGATCCACATACAATTTATGGCAGTTAATGGCTTTTCTGCTCTTGCGCCATGCATTACCTGTAACAGATGCAGACGGAGACGATGAAGATCCATCTGCTTTCTTCTCGGTAATTTGGATATCTACTATGTGCTATTTACTTCCATCTGTTTCTCGCAAAAGATTTCTTATTACTGCTGTCTAAATTATATCTCCAATCAATGTACGGTTTGCAGCTTTTCTTGCTTCGGTTAATTGGCTTTCTTTTACCTTGCTACATCATGGTCTGGGCAATCAGCATTTTGCAGCAGCGCAGGCAAAGAGAGGTCGGTATTAGTTCTGCTGTTTGAAATATTTTCCTCAACATTTTCTACCTGAAGCACCCGAATACATGTAGGGGTGTCAAATGGGCTAAAAGCGAGTAATAACCCAACCTGCTCAATTCTTGTTACATTTTAATTTCTTTGTTTGGTTTTTACTATCTTTTAAGTACCTAATAAAATTATTATTTTTTCTATGTTAATGGCTATTTATAATATATCAAACAAAAAAAAGGTCTTTCTGAAAATATTTTGACTGTTTTAAGTCAATTTTGAGCGACACATCAGCCCAATTTTTATGCAGGCTGAAATGGACTGAGCTAATAAATAGGCGGGCCAATTACTCGCCCAAACTTAAACGGGTTAGAGGTCATGATTTCATGGGCTAGTTTTGTCACCCCTAAATACATGTATAAACGCTCACACATGTCTTTAGTTATAATATTATTGAATGTAAAGCTTGTCTATTGTGTTCATGGTTTGGTGAAGCAGGAGGCAGCAGCATTAGCAACTGCACAATTTGCATTTGTGGTACAATCTGGGCAGCCAACAGGTGTACAGTTTGCCATGGCATCAGCTACACCATCTGTCCCTGCGTCAACGGACTCTTCGTCTGTGCCTGCACCAATGGATCGGGTTTAATATTGTCATGTGCGGATACTGGTTCCTGTTATGAAAGGTTCAAGCAATGGACCTCGTTTTTAAGCCTAGATGCTGCATTGTTTCGTAAGTTGTATTGTGGATATAGTAGCAACATCTGATGTCATTTTGAGAACCAACAATTTTACCAATCTGTATAGTACATTCTTCTGATCTTGGCATGTATGTATGTGCACTTACTAACCATTTTAACATCTGGTTAAGACTAGTTTTGTAACATATATCTTGTAGAAACGCCTGTTTTCATTTCAGTTGGCTAAATTTATTTTACTCTACTGTTGAATATACTATATAAATGTTTTTGTATAAAGTTATGCCAATAGATTTTGTTACTTGTGATTGTTTCAATTATCTAGGAAGATAAATATGAACGTCAGAACATTCACGTAGAGCATACGAACTAAAAACGTGTGGTAAGGAGTCATTTGGTTCAAAATGAGGTCAACCTAGATTATACTTGTAATGATTCACATGGTCGTTTTGTTTTGGACCTGTTTCTCCAGTTTGAACCTTTTCGTAGTTTCATTATATAGGTATGGCATCGAAAATGGGTGGCACGATTCACGAGGTGATTGGATAAAGATTGGTTGCAATTTCTAATTTTTAAAGTTGGAAATTTGAGAAGTTTGACCAAAGTCAACATTTGTGGTTAACGAGGTTGCTTTCGAGTTCTGGCAACTCCACTAGATTCAGAGGGTGACTTGTGGCATAGTTAGAGGTTTGGCATGGGTCCTAAGGCATCCGTGTGTGCTTTTGAATTTTTGGATGGGTCTAAGGCATCCGTTGTGTGTTTTTAAATTTTTGAATGGAATTTTAGTTTTCTTCAACTTTAGAGTTGACTACGGTCAATATTCTATCAAGACAATATGATGATTTGAAAATTTTAATAGGTTTGGAATATGTTTTATGGTCAATTTGCACTATTGGTTTGTGCCTAGAGGGTCTAGGATCAGTTTCGGGTGTTCATTTGGAGTTTGGTTCGACATTGTTGAACTTTAATTGTACCGCCTGAAGCAAATGAGCTTCAAATGGTGTTTGGATTGAACCTTTAGATCTATACCAAAACTTCAAAACCATGGCAAAAAGGATCGTTACATTTCAAGTTTGTGTGAGAGAGATATGGTCATTTTAGCGTGAATAGTTGGAGCTAAGTTTTGGTCCAGATGCAAGTGCGCTAACTCGATATTGCTGATTGCTGAAGGAAGCACCTAAACAGTGTTTAAAAAGACAGATTTTCTTACATAATTTTAGTACAAAATCTCAACAATTATTTGTTTCTCAAATAATCGAAATAAGAATTCAAATTGGACTTATCAATCTCATAAGTCACCGTGGATATGATGTTTAGACTCACAATTCTTTATTACTTGTGTGGCCGCGTATGTTTGGACAAAACAAATCTTTTTTAAAAGTGAGAAGAGTTTTTGAAACGATGGAAGAATTTCAATCCTAAAACTTTAAAACAAAATTGAAAACTTTTCCAAACAACTCAGGTTTAATTCCACAAATCCTTTCTTATTTTAGTAACTTACACTACCAGTAAAATTGTTAGAAATAATAAAAGAGTAATATAGAAATTGAGGCTTCAAGGCTAAAAAATCACTATCTTTTAAGAGTTATTGCATGTATATTTTTTCAAGAACTGCAACTAATTCTCTACTAGAATACAATAAAGCCTAAAATACACATGCAAATTGAATACGTCTTTTAGGAGTTTTTGTATTTATAGAATTTGAAAAGGAGACTATTTCTGAAAAGTTAATCTTTTTACAAACAATCACATCTGTTATGTTTAATTTAAAATTTAGATAAAGAAAAATTGTTCAAAAAACAAAACCTTCCTGTTGGACAATAAAATTCGAGACCTAGAGAATAATTAAGTGAGATAAGAAAAATATTGCAACAATCGTTTTATTAATTTCAAAGTGTGAGCGTTACAATCTCTATGATCCTTGGATTCGCCTTTTTTAAACATAAATTCAAGGGTTTTGAGCTTGATCTTGAATTTGAACTTGATAGATTTGATCTTGACTTATATTTGAATTCAAGGGCTTTTGGGCTTGTTCCTGAGTCTCGTGGTCTTAATCTTGAATCTTGATTTGCGGATTTAATGAACTTGATCTTAACTTATACTTGAATTCAAGGACCTTTGAGCTTGTTCTTGAATCTTATGATCTTGAATCTTGATGGACTGATCTTGAATGCTTGAATTTGTAAAGAAATATGTGGCATTTGATCCATTATCTCTCTCTTACTTCTTGCTAGAATTATTGGTCCTTTTTTTGAATTATGAGACTCCTATTTATAGTTGTATGAAGGAAAGAGTCATGGTGAAGGTAGATTTCTTTTGGCCAATCAGATTTAAGTGACATAACACATTTTATGAATTTTTTATTTCACTAAGTTTGCTGCATCATTTTGATATGTGGCATGATTCTATGAGCTTCTTCACTTGACTTGGCATACTACGTCATTTGACATGTGGCACCAAATTGGGCCTCTAAAATATGATGATATCTTGGACTTATTAAAGTGAGTTTAATCATTTGTAGCCCAAATTAATGGATTAGCCCAACAAAAATTGAATTTTAGTTGAATCCATATTTATTTGGATTTAAATAATAATCCAATCATAATAATCCATCACATTTATTTGAACTAATATATTTCAAATTTAATTTGAATAAAATTTATATGACTATTTGATCTTGACTTATACTTGAATTCAAGGACTTTTGGGCTTGTTCTTGAATCTCGTGGTCTTGATCTTGAATCTTGATTCTCGAATTCAATGAACTTGATCTTGACTTGTACTTGAATTCAAGGACCTTTGAGCTTGTTCTTGGATCTTGTGGTCTTGATCTTCAATCTTGTTGAACTGAGATCTTGAATGCATGAATTTGTAGAGAAACCTGCAGCATTTGATCCACGAGCTCTCTCTTGCTTCTTGCTAAAATTATTAGTCCTTTTTCTGAATTATGAGATCCCTATTTATAGTTATATGAAAGAAAGAGTCACGGTGAAGGTGGATTTCTTCTGACCAATCAGATTTAAGTGACATGACGCATTTTATGAGTTTTTGATTTCACTAGGCCTGTTGCATTATTTTGATATGTGGCATGATTTTGATATGTGGCATGATTTTATTGGCTTTTTTCACTTGACTTGGCATGCCACGTCATTTGACATGTAGCGCCAAATTAGGCCTCTAGAATATGATGACATCTTGGGCTTATTAAAGTGGGCTTAATCATTTGTAGCCCAAATTAATGGATTAGCCCAACAGAAATTGGACTTTAGCTAAATTCATATTTATTTGAATTTCAATAATTAATCCACTCATATTAATTCCTCACATTTATTTGGACTAATATATTTCAAATTTAATTTGAATAAAAATTTATATGACTATTTGATCTTGACTTATACTTGAATTCAATGACTTTTGGGCTTGTTCTTGAATCTCGTGGACTTGATTTTGAATCTTAATTTGCATATTTAATGTACTTGATCTTGACTTGTACTTAAATTCAATGGCCTTTGGGTTTGTTCTTGGGCCTCTAGAATATGATGACATCTTTGACTGATTAAAGTGGACATAATCATTTGTAGCTCAAATTAATGAATTAGCCCAACAGAAATTGAATTTTAGTTAAATCCATATTTACTTGAATTTAAATAATAAATCCAATCATATTAATCTATCACATTTATTTGGACTAATATATTTCAAATTTAATTTGAATAAAATTTATATGACTATTTGATGTCGACTTATACTTGATTTCAAGGGCTTTTGTGCTTATTCTTGAATCTCGTGGTCTTGATCTTGAATCTTGATTTCCAGAATTAACGAACTTGATCTTGACTTGTACTTGAATTCAAGAGCCTTTGAGCTTGTTCTTGAATCTTGTGGTCTTGATCTTGATCTGTTGATGAACTGGTCTTGATCTTGAATTTTGATTTCTTTACAAATTAAAAAAAAAAGTGGTCTTGATCTTGAATTTTGATGAACTGGTCTTGAATGCTTGAATTTGTAAAAAAATCTACGACATTTGATCCACGAGCTCTCTCTTGCTTCTTGCTAGCATTGTTGGTCTTTTTCTTGAATTATGAGATCCCTATTTATAGTTGTACGGAGGAAAGAGTCATGGTGAAGGTGGATTTCTTTTAACCAATCAGATTTAAGTGACATGGCGTATTTTATTGACTTTTGATTTCACTAGACCTGCTGCATCATTTTGATATGTGGCATGATCATACTGACTTTTTCACTTGACTTGACATGTCCGTCATTTGACATGTGGCGCGAAATTGGGCCTCTAGAATATGATGACATCTTGGGCTTATTAAAGTGGGTTTAATCATTTGTAACCCAAATTAATGGATTAGCCCAACAGAAATTGGACTTTAGCTAAATTCATATTTATTTGAATTTAAATAACTAATCCACTCATATTAATTCCTCACATTTATTTGGACTAATATATTTCAAATTTAATTTGAATAAAAATTTATATGACTATTTGATCTTGACTTATACTTGAATTCAATGACTTTTGGGCTTGTTCTTGAATCTCGTGGACTTGATTTTGAATTTTGATTTGCATATTTAATGTACTTGATCTTGAATTGAAGGGCCTTTGAGTTTGTTCTTGAATCTTGTGGTTCTGATTTTGAATCTTTATGAACTGGTCTTGAATGCTTGAATTTGTAGAGAATCTTCGGCGTTTGATCCACAAACTTTCTCTTGCTTTTTGCTATAATTGTTGATTTTTTTCTGAATTATGAGACCCCTATTTATAGTTGTACGAAAGAAAGAGTCGTGGTGAAAGTGGATTTCTTTTAACCAATCGTATTTAAGTGACTTAGTGCATTTTATGGGCTTTTTATTTCACTAGGTCTGCTGTATCATTTTGATATGTGGCATGATTCTATTGGCTTCTCCACTTGACTTAGCATGCCACGTCATTTGACATGTGACGCCAAATAGGCCTCTAGAATATGATGACATCTTAGACTTATTAAAGTGGGCTAAATCATTTGTAGCCCAAATTAATAGATTAGCCCAACATAAATTGGACTTTAGTTAAATCCATATTTATTTGAATATAAATAAAGAAAAATTACAGAAACTAGCATACTTAAGACCTTAATTACAATAAATAGCAACACTTTCTCAAACTTACAAATTATAGCAAAAGTAGCAATATTTTAACCATTATATTGAAAAACGCATGAGTTTCACGTATTTTCACTCCATTTTTTCAATCCACTCTCATATTTCACTCCACTTTTTTCAATTCCCCCCATATGTTACTTCACCTTTTTTAATTTCCTCTCATATTTCACTCTACTTTTTTCAATTCTTTTTCCTTTTTTCAAAATTATGATCCATCAAATAAGGTAAGTTGATATTTATAGTATTTGCATGTTATCTTTTCATTCAATTTATATTTATTTTTTTTAGTATTTTTTCTTCATCCGTCTTCTTAGTTTTTTTTTGGGGGGGAAGGGGGTGGGGGGTGGGCGGGGGTGATTTTTTTTTAGTTGAAAGATTGTGGAGGTCTGCTATAATGGAGGAATACGTTATTTGATGGAGGTCTGCTGTAACTTTTTCTACGTTATTTGATGGGCTTTTGTGATTTATTTTTTTTTTTTGTTGAAAGATTGTGGGGTTTGTGTTAAGTTGATTTCTACTCCTATTTAGTTGAACAAAGAAGTTGGCATAGAAGAGGTGAGATCGAAGCATTGTGACGAGCCCAAAAATATTGAGAAAACCTTCATCTTCAAAATTCCCAAAAGTGCAAAAATATGTGAAAAAGAGAAAGTCAAACGAAAAGAAAGAATACATATTTTTCCAGTTGTGCATATGTATTTATGAATAATGCATATGTATTTTTCCAGTTATACATATATATTTATGAATAATACATATGTATTTATCAGATTGTATATGTATTTATGACTAATACATATATATTTTTTCAAATATGCATGTGTATTTTTGAATAATACATATGTATTTTTTAGTTATTCATACGTTTTTATGGGATTGCATGCTATATTTATTGATTTGGAAATATATTTTTAGTTCTTCTTATGTTTTTATAGATGCATATGTATTTATGAATAATATATATGTACTTTTTCAGTGTGCATATGTATTTTTGATTAATGCATATGTATATTTCCAGTTATGCATATCTATTTATGAATAACGCATATGTATATATGATTAATGCATATGTATCTATGGATGATGCATATTTTTCGTCATAATAATATTTGATGTCTACATCATGAAGAAGAAATGTGTAGTTCAAGCGCAATTAGACAAATATATTATGTCACTTTTTGTTATAGAGATTTTGTATCCTACATGTTTATACGTACATATGAGTCAGATATGTATTTCTGTAAATACATATGCAGATATATATGCATGTTTTGTACTATAAATACATACTCATATCTATATATCTATTGTAACACCCCGTATTCAAGTACGTGTATTGGCGTATTCAAGTATGTGTATTGGTCTTATTTATATGGAATTAATTTTATTTTATTTTATTTATACCGAAATTTGCCCGTCGATGGTTCCATACGAAGGTTATTGAATAAGCTTTCCAACGATATAAAGATTTCCAAAAACGGATAGGTTTCGGATATAATCAAGCACGTTCAAAACTATAAAACGGTGGCCGGGATATTGGGAATAGTAAATGTGCAGGAAAATTTCCTGCACACAAACTACTGAGGCCAGCCAATTTTTTGGGTCTACTTTGAACGATCATAACTCCCTTAATATAATGAACTGGGAGAGCTGCGACCTATGAAAAGAAATATCTTTGAGTCTTCTTTCCAATGCAATTGGTTTCATACAAATCCAACATCTGAGTAAGGAGTTATACTCATTTTACTTCAGCCTCTCAAAACAGATTTTTAGGGTCAACTTCAAACGATCATAGATCCTTGTACAGGACGAACTGGGTGGCCTACTTTATATGAAATAAAATCCCTTTGAATTATATTTCCAACGATACCAATTTCACCCAAATCCGATATCGGAGCAAAGAGTTATGGTCGATCTACTTTAGCTTATCAAAACAGTCCACCAAAGGACAGATTTGACATTATTTAAATTTTAAAGGCACTTTGGTCATTCCCTATGATATTATGGACGGGAATATGTGTACATATACATGTATATGAGTTCAAAAACTCATTTTCATCATCAATCATTGAGAAAGAACAAACCCTAGCCAAATTTGACCTTTAAATTACTTTTGATTCAACCGTAGAAATTCCAAAGTAATCCGATAACTGCGTTTGTCATCTCGAGAGCTTCGAACGGCACCTATTATTTGTGCAAACAGGATTGCATAATCAAGAGGTGAATTCTAAGGTATGAATATTGTTTGACTTTGTTCTCTTCCATATGTATATGTGTGATAGAGGATTATATGTATTGGTTGTTATTGAAAGGTGATGGAAATAGGGTTATGGACTATTTTGCATGGTTTGGTTGTATTGAATTGTGGAAGGAGGATATGTTAATTGGGTTATGGAAGGTGGATATGGTAATTGAGTTATGGAAGGTGGATATGGTGATATACTATTGAATTGATGATTATTTATGTCTATGGCTCAATTTGGTTTAATGGATTGGTTGAAAGGATAAATGAATCCAAACTTGATATTGGAAAATGTTGTATGAATATGCATGACATGTAAATGTAATTGGAGTATAAGAAGGTTAAAGTGACACCCTTTATGGTGTAATTAAGGTTTATTACTTAACCACTAGTTTGGTGAATTCAAATAATTGAATTATGACGTTTGGTCACTAATACTAGATTGCTATATATGTTCATTGTAGATAAGTAATCCGAAAAGACGAGAAGTCCATTTGGGACTAGTATTGAAGGTTGACAGTCAGGTATGTAAAGCATACTCTATACCATATCTTTGGCATGAAAGTGAACAATTGTTCTATCAAGAAAGTTTCCAAAGTTATTCAGCGACATGTGATCCATAATGATTTTGTATGATGTCCTACGTTACCAATGAACTTGTTTCCACCCTACAAGATGTCAAGACATTCCAATACTTATTTGTTTTCCAAATCTTACATATTTATTGCACTAATGAATGTCAGAAGGTATCTGGTTACTCGAACAAGATCCATGTGCTATTAATGACTCCAAAACGTTTCATTGATATACCAATAAGTTCCTACTTCATTGTTATGGCATTGATGACTCCAAAACACTTTATTGATGTGCCAATGAGTTCTTACTTCATTGTTATTGCATTGATGGTCTATTTATATGTCTCTTATTGATGTATCATTGTTTCAAAGTATAAAAAATGTGGTGGTGACCGAAATAACAATCTCAAAGATTAATTGAACTAAGTGATAGAAGTTCTCTCTTATCGGGTGGTATCCCAGGGGCATAAGCCTATCATGGGTCGATCCCTAGTTATGTGTTTATGGGTGGTATCCCAGGGGCATAAGCCTAGCATGGGTCGATCCCAGTTGATATGTACTGAAGGCAGCCTAATGGTCACAGTACAGTACAGTAATGATTACAAAGATGATAAGAACGAAGGTAAATTGATTGAATAAATACAATGTACAGGTTGTCACAAATTCTAGTAAGTGTGGTCCACTCCTATTACGATTTATTCACTTGTTTCTGATTTCTATTGAGCTCCTATATCATATGTGATTATCTACAGCTTTACATACTCAGTACATATTTCGTACTGACGACCCCCACGGGGGACCTTCATTTCATGCTGCAGGCACAGGTACCTCAGCTCATACACCGCACAAGTAGGAGCCAGGATATCTAGCTGCTTTTGGTGAGCTCCAGTTTGTTTCGGGGCTTTCCGTGTCACATCCAGTCACTTTTGGTATTGTATAGAAGTTAGTTATATAGCGGGGTGTGTCCCGACCTTAGTTAAACTCTGTGTATTATCTAGAGGCATTGTAGACCTAATGTATAGTCAAGGTGGTGTTTTGTTAATAGACGTGATGGCTCCACCGGCCAAGTATTGTATATACATATATATGTGTGCTCGAGCTTATACAGGTGATTAGTTCCTTTTATATGCGACATGATGCTGTCCGAATTTTGGGTTGTCTTAGAGGTATGCATGGGAAGTATAAGGTTATGAGATGGTTCTCCGGGACCTCCTCGGTTATGGGTGCCAGTCCGCCCCTATAGGATTTGAGGCGTGACATCTATGTATTTTGTATATTTTTTGAATATGTATATGTGATATAGATATGTGTCTTTTAAAAATAAAAGCAAGAGATAGAAGAGTAAAAAAATGAAAAAGAAATTAAAATAGAAAAAGAAAAATCCAAAGAAAAAGAAGTGAAAATCAAAAAAAAGAAAAGAAATAAAGCTAGAAATATAAGTGTAAAAATAAAATCAAAAAGAAAAGAAACAAAAAAAAATAGAAAAAAGAAGAAAGAAAACAAAAATAGGAAAAGAAAAAGAAAAATGAGAAAGGAAAAAAAATAACAAAACGGAAAAAAAAAAAATAAAGAAAAAAAAGAAAAAGAATTAAAAAAAAAAAAGAAAAATAGAAGAGTCAAAATAAAGTGGAAAAAAAATGAAAAAAAATCAAAATAAAAAATAAAATGATTAAAAAAGAAATAAAAATAGGAAAAGAAAAAGAAAAATACGAGAAAGGAAAAAAATAAGAAAACAAAAAATTAGAAAAAAAAATGGAAAAGGATAAAAAAAAGAAATAGAAGAGTTATATTAGGAAAAAGAATCTTTATAATTAAATGTAGCATGAATTAAGGACAATTACTTCCCTTATTTTACTCTAATTGATGGGAGTTAAAATAGGAACTACTATTCAATCCGTATATGTATTTATATAATAATAGTTTACTTAAATATAAAATACAATTTGTTACTTTTCGTAATTATGAAATTGTTGTTATAAAAGTTATAATTAAGGCTACAGAGTTGCTACTTCTGAAATTTTTTCAAATAATTAATCCACTCATATTAATCCATCACATTTATTTGGACTAATATATTTCAAATTTAATTTGAATAAAATTTATGTGACTACTTGATCTTGACTTATACTTGCATTCAAAGGCTTTTGGACTTGTTATTGAATCTCGTGGTCTTGTTCTTGAATCTTGATTTACGGATTTAATGAACTTGATCTTGACTTGTACTTGAATTCAAGGATCTTTGAGCTTATTCTTGAATCTTGTGGTCTTGATCTTGAAGAACTGATCTTGAATTCTTGAATTTGTAGAGAAATTTGTGGCGTTAGATCCACAAGTTCTCTCTTGTTTCTTGCTAGAATTGTTGGTCCTTTTTTTGAATTATGAGACCCCCATTTATAGTTGTACGAAGGAAAGAGTCATGGTGAAGGTGGATTTCTTTTGACCAATAAGATTTAAGTGGCATGAGGTATTTAATGGACTTTTGATTTTACCACGCCTGCTGCATCATTTTGATATGTGGCATGATCTTATTAGCTGCTTCACTTGACTTGGCATGCCATGTCATTTGACATATAGCACCCAATTGGACCTCTAGAATATGATGACATCTTGAATTTATTAAAGTGGATTTAATTATTTGTAGCCCAAATTATTAGATTTTACCCAACAAAAATTGGACTTTAATAAAATCCATATTTATTTGGATTTAAATAATTAATCCAATCATATGAATTCATCACATTTATTTGAACTAATATATTTTAAATTTAATTTGAATAAAATATATGTGATCACAAATGCCACTACGTCAAGACTGGTCGAGTGTATACTTTAGAGACTAGACTTGATGTATGATTTATTTGAATAAAATCTTCGTGCTTCAAAGATTTGCATGCATATGAACACCGCATTTCATTAGTTGAGAAAATTTAATGTTGAACCATACAATTTACATATTGATATTGTCTCTTAAAAAACTCTTTTTTTCGGAGTCACGATTTTTTTCATGAATTTCTACACATAAGACCCATTAGTGAGACATGATATCCAATTCCAATAATGAATTATTTAATGATGTTCATTTCTATTAGGATATCTTGACTTTGTCCAATTCTAAATAGATTTTGAAAAACTTTTGACCGCATTACTTAACCATTTTCAATTAGGAATAGAACTCTTCTAATTTGAATTTATATTGGAGATGAAAACTCTTCCAATTTGAATTTATATTGGAGAAGGAAACAACCATCCTACAACTCTATAAAAAAGGATGTAGGTTCCCACTTTTTTAATATCAATTTTGGGGTTACCAAGCCATGAATAATGTTGAGGTAATTTCTTTCTCTTCTACTTTTCTTTTATTTTTCGTCACCTATTTCTAGCCCAGCATGAGAGTGGTAGAAAATTCATATCTCATTGTAGGAATATCAAAATCATGAACTGTTTGTTATTCCAGAAACAAGACTTCAAGATCTATAACATTTCCAAAATTTAAATATAAAGTCCTACAATATATTTCTCGATAATTTTTTGATGTTGGCCCTAAATTTTTATCATGCTGAAAATTCTAGATTTGTGCATATTTGCTAAAGTTGCACATTTTAAAGTAGGAAGGCCTAAATCACAAGACGATTTATTCTTGTAAAACTAGACACAATGATCTATAACATATTCGAAATTCATAATTTAATATCGTCGAGAAATTTTCATATGTTATCCCAAAGTCAACATTGGGTTTTGATACACCAGCAGTTTCAGATTTATGCAATGACACCAAAAAATTTAAATCTCAATGTGAGAGTATGGTGACGTCCAAGATACACCTCCTCTTAGAAGATGATACAGTCACTGCCAAATATAGTAACCCAATTCTAAGGGTATACATGGATTCACGACTCTCAATTGTTGTAATCAATGGGCTGACCTAAAAAAGTAAATGGGGGGTTTTGAGTATCAGTGTCGAAATAGTACCGAAATCAACTTCAGTTGTAAACATTCATAAGTGAACACTAGGATTGCATTCCACCTGGATTCTCAACTCCGTAGGCTTATCATGGTTTGTTGAACCAACCCGATACTGTGCATGCAGAATCGATAAGTTATGCACCTTCTACAGTCTTTTGGACGAGTAGAAGGATTTCACTCTTTACCTTTTGAGTCTCAGGATATCGCTTTACTCACCCTTATCTTGATCCCAGTTAACTATTACCTTATGAGTCTCAAGTTATTAGATGAAACCTAACCATCTTACTAAGATAAAACCTAAAAGCGTGGATCGACAACTAATCTCCAAATTATTGTTGTCTTTGTCTTTTCCTAGTCACTACTCCTCTTTTAGAGTAAGTAGCAATAATCTAAGAGGGATCCTAACGTGTGCACCCATTAATAAAAATAGTTATAATGAAGATAAAGAAATACATGCATGAGTATCGATTTAGAATAAAAATAGCACTTCCCCTACTTCGTCAATCTGCCAGGGTTTCCAAAACCCTAGCTATGGGTTTCTAGTCGCTCATGCTTGTGAAGAAATCAATAACATTCATAATCAAACACATAGATGAAATCACAATAATAAGAAGTAGAAAAATCCACAACCATAACTGAATTAATCAACTGAAGTTAATAAAAGAGAATCTAAAGATTAAAATTGAATCTTGGAATCAAAATATGTTTATGAGTATCAAAAGTGCGTAACTCCTACTAAAAACACATAAAGCGTATTTATAGTAAATGAGAAAACCCTAAAACCAAAGCCCGAATGAAATAGGATAAAACAGAATCGGTGGCCACTTATGTCCCTTACTAGCACCCTACCCTGGGCGCAGGTAGTACCTGCGGCAAGCGGGGTGGGCGCAGGTACCAAGCTCAAAAAATCCTACAGGTCAGCCCTCGGGATTTTAGCTCTGGTACTTGCTTTGCCTACTTGCGGTCCATAAGTCCTGCTTGCAGTCCACATGTTGACTTAATAAGTGTCGGGAGTCATTTTTCAGCTCTTCTTCAATTCTCTAATATGCTTCAATCACGAGCAAGTCGAGAAGTGTCCCAAACATCCATAAATGCTCCAAAAAGTAGCCAAAAACACCTTTTTCATCCTTTTCACAAACTTAGCATCCAAAACATGATTTCCTACAAAACATACCCAAAAAATATCATATCTAATAAAACAACCTAAGAAACTTGCATATTTTTCTTATTTTAAGCATCGAAAGTGCTATATTTTTTTAGCACGTCAAAGTATCAAAATCATGATCTGCTTGATTCTACAAATACCAGAAACATGCATATAAAACATATCCAAGATTTGGAATTTTACACCTCTTGAGTCGTTCTACACAAATTTTTGAAGTTGACCATAAATTTTGTCTGGTAGAGAATTTCAGATTCCGTCACCTCGCCAAATAATTTATATCTTGATGTGGCAATGTTACCATCAAAAGGTGTTTTAATTGCTGGATATTTGACTTTATGGGATTCATTCTCACCAAAACATCTTGTCTCAAGCCCATCCATATTGGTGATATATGGTTTTCGAGCTCGAAATGTCCTGACAATAAACTTTCTTTTATTTGTATTTTCTTTGTGTTGTCTTTTCCTTTTTCTTTTTGTAGGTGATTGACAAGTTCTTGCTCAAGATAATTCCTTTTATACAAAGTGAATAATCTTATGGTGAAAATAGATGACTACTCGTCTTCGCCCTAAGAAAGGTAATTCTAAGGATAATCTTACGATGCACAAGTATGGCAACTCATCCCCGCCGTAAGAAAGGTAATTTTAAGGGTAATCATACGGGAAAAAGGTATGGCTACTCATCCCTGCCCTAAGAAAGGTAATTTTAAGGGTAATCTTATGGCGCATTGAGATGGCTACTCATCTTCGTCCTAAGAAAGGTAATTCTAAGGGTAATCTTATGGCGCACAGAGATGGCTACTCATCCCCGCCCTAAGAAAGGTAATTCCAAGAGTAATCTTATGGTGTGCAGGGATGGCTACTCGTCTCCTCCCTAAGAAAGGTAATGTTAAGAGTAATCTATGGCACACATGGATGAATACTCATCCCCGCCCTAAGAAAGGTAATTCTAAGGGTAATCTTATGGCGCACAGGGATGACTACTCGTCCCCACCCTAAGAAAGGTAATTTTAAGGGTAATATTATGGAGCATAGGAATGGATACTCGTCACCGTCCTAATAAGGTAAACTTAAGAAGGATTGAAGCATTTAAAGACTTCAACTTATATACACAGAGCATCTGACGACTCCAACTTTTAGACTTTGAAGGTTTCAGTATGACAGATTTTTGAAGACTTCAACTTATAGACATAGAATATCTGAAGACTTTGTGAACTTACAAGCTTCAATATGGTAAATTTAAAAGCTCCAACTTGAAGACTTAGTGAATTTTAAGGCTTCAACTTATAAACATAGATCATCTTAAGACTTCAGCTATCAAACTTTGAAGGCTTTGATATAACAAATTTGAAGACTTAGTAAATTTGAAAACTTCAACTTATAGACATAGAGTACATGAAGACCAACTTGCAGACTTTGTGAACTTACAGGATTTAACATGGTAAATTTGAAAGCTTCAACATGAAGACTTAGTGAATTTGAAGGCTTCAACTTATAGATATAGATTATCTAATGACTTTAACTATTAGACTTTGTGAACTTGCAGGCTTCAATATGGTGAATTTGAAAGCTTCAACATGAAGACTTAGTGAATTTGAAGACTTCAACTTATAGACATAGATTATCTGAAGACTTCAACTATTAGACTTCGTGAACTTGCAGGCTTTAATATGGTAATTTTGAAAGCTCCAATGAAGACTTAGTAAATATGAAGACTTTAATTTATGTCAAAGAACCTCATATTTCATAGGTATTTTCCCCCCATCGAGCCACCAACACTAGGTGCAAGCCTGAAGATTTATTATATCTATTTGTCCAAATCGTCGCTTTCGTATAAACTATTGTCTATTTACTGAAATTTGAAATTATAATTTTATATAAATGCTATACTTTTATTTTTACTAACCTAAGTTTAGTCGGTTAATCGTAGCTGGCGGATCCTTTAAGGTGTCTAATCCCTTTCCTTTATGATAATTAGAGTCGTTTCCAAGAACCACTTAGGTTAAGTAGACTTTAAAATGAAGTCTTTAATTATTTTAATCACTTAGTTTATAATAGGTGTCCTAATTCATCGTAGAATTAATTAGGTGGCAACTTTCTTAATTTAATCAAAAGTTTTTCAATATGTTGTACCTCAATTTGACCAGTTTTAAAATGGGGTATAACTGCTTGGCGACTTCACTTGGGATGATGTATGTTCTTAACCATAACATACTTAGGCTAATAATTAATATTTTGTATATTGTTATTTATTTCACCCTAGTTGTCTTGATTTATCATGTTTGTGTCACATATATTATTTATTTACTATTATTGTTGTATAAATTGCTTATTTATTTATCTCTTTATATAAATTGGCATTTCCTTTATATTTTCTCCACTTTGGAAAACTGACACTCACACACATTGTACATGTGGATTGTATATTGTACTTTCCCAAAATTCTTTCAAATCACCTTATTTTAGAGAGTCGGCGCATACATGGAGAGAGTAGGAGTTTTACTTCTGTGGGACCACGTTCCTTCTCATGTAGAAAATTCAAGTTCGTGTCTACCCAAATCTTAGAAAAACATAATATAGAGCATTGTCACCCTTAAAATATGGTATAATATGAGTAATCCATTAAAGATGTTTTGTTGTAACTCCCCGAGATTTCGTCCCATGAAAATTCTTGAGCTTTGGGCTTACTGTCTTGGTCATGACCCTTGGTGATGAATCGTGAAATATGTTACGGGTCGTAGGGACTATGGTCGTAACCAAATCAGAAACTTAGTAGCAAAGTTCTGCTCTAATTACGAGTGGTTCACCAAGAGTCATAGGGACTTATTATGAGTCATAGGTTCAAATCGTAGGATGTCCAATATTTTTTATTCTGTCTTGCGTACGACTAGACCCTATGAGTCGTAAGTTCTCGATAAGAGTAAGCTTGTTGAATCATAATATTGACAGTGCATGGGGGTCTTGGTCACTGTCTTGGTTACGTGTAAGACCCCATAAAAGCCCTAGTCTAATTCAGTCTAATATAGCATGAAAAGGGGGTCCCAATCTTAGAAATTTTAGCTAAGTTTTTATACTTAGAATTATTTTAAGCCTTCATAATTCGATGATCTCTTTTTGATCCTTACAACCTTAAAATGTCAATTTTTAAGTCGATTTATGATCAGGGATGTCAACAGGTCACTTCGGGTGAGTTTTGAATTTTTTTAACGTAGTTAGAAGCTTGTTTGGATATCGAAAATAGTGAGTCAACGCGATCTCAATACGTCATGTCATCCATCTTGTTGACAAATATTGTCCCCAGCATTCAATGCAAATTCCAATAAGCCAACGCGATCTCGATACATCACATTGGCTATCGCGTCGATCACATTGACGCGGTGCGTCGGGTATCGCATCACTGGGCAGTTTTGGTTAATTAAAAATCCAACTTTCCAAGGTTAATTGAGTCATTTTCCCATCACCCAATTCAGCTAAAACACGATATTAAGCCCCAAAAATGGCAAAAATTCATTCTATATTCTCAAATTCTCTCAAGAACAAAACCCTAGGTCACTCAATTTCAAGTCCAAGTTTCAAGAACACACCAACGATTTTCATGAAACTAATTACTAAGGTATGGTAGGTGTTTATCCTTGGGTTTTCTTCCACCCTTGGATTTCAAGAACCCTTTTTAAACTACAAGCTTATTGATTCCATAATTTACATGTTTGAATTGGATTGTGTTCATGTATGTATTGATGTTTGGTTTCCAAATCAAGATTCATTAAAAGTTTCAAGTGAATTAATTAGCATATATGTAGTAATATATGATTCTCATGTTAAGCCCTTGAATATGCAAGTTGAATATTGTAGCCATGATGTTTATGTCTTGATGATTTCTATGTGCATTGTTGTTGCTCCCCAAGTGTTTGATAGAATGCCTATGTAAATTGAATAGTGAATTCATGACATGTTATTATGTGGTCCCATTCATGTACAAGTTCATGCCTCTCATGTGTTTGACAAAATGTCTAAATAAATGCATGGTGAATAAGTAATTAATGTTATGCTTTCAAGATTTTGCCATGTTTTGCTATTGATGCTATCGAGTCCTGGGGATATTCAATACCCAAAAATATAGCTTTTTACCTAGAATTTTAGAGCTACATAATAATCTTAGTAACGTCACAAACAATAGTACTCAGTTAGTTATAGAACTAGGTGAACTCAGTCAAGTTCAGTCAGTCAACTCGATCATTAACAGGTCAGTCAGGTCTAGTACAAGCTAGTGTTCTATTTAGTTTCTATTCAGTTGGGAGTAGGATTCAGCACCGATCGAACCTAGGGATGGGGGTCACCTGCCAGTTGAGGGTGTGACCTTTAGTAGCAATCTCTTAGTTCCAGAACTACATAGCCAGCGTAGTTAAATATATCAACCTGCCAGTTGAGGGTTGGTAAAGTGTTCACCTGCCAGTTGAGGGTAACACATATCTCACCTGCCAGATGAGGGTGATTCTTTAGCAGATCTATACAGCCATTGTTAGTACTCGTGGCACGGTGCTAACACCCTTCTAACTGGGGTCACAGGTTGGACCCTAACTCAGTCTATAATCAGGGTATGTCGGTTTAATGATAACTCCCATAATTACAGTTTCAGTATTCAATACTCAGTAACCACTATTCAGTCTCAAAACTCAGTATAGAACTCAGTTCAGTTCTACAGAATCAGGACTGTCAGAAATAGCTACTTAGCTATCAGTAATATAGTTATCAGTAATCACAGATTTCAGTCACTCAGTTATCATAAATTAGTATTCAGTTTCAGTATGATCTCAGATACAGTATGTATATATATATATATATGTACATGTACAGTATTGCATAATTAGTATTTACAATAGTTTTAGTTATACCTTTACTCTCATTGAGATATGTTCATATTATTTAGTCAGTTGTTGTTCATACATATGAGGCCATGCATTTTAGCCTCACTTCATCTAGCATACCAGTCCATTCAAAGTACTGACGCATACTCTTTCTTTTATGCTATGATGTCTTATATCATAGGTTCAGATGCACGGGCTCCTGACCGTACTTAGCAGCTACCAATAACGATTACAGTAGTGAGTCCTCATATTTTGAGGATAGAGTTATTGTTTCAGCATTTTAGTAGTTCAGTATGTTCAGTAGTCAGAGTTAGTTGGGGACTTGTCTCATCAACTCCATATTCAGACAGTTAGAGGCTTTCAGACTAGCACAGTCAGATATTCAGTTTTGCAGATGTCATTATCAGTACATTTTGTAATTATTTCAATATTTGAGAACCTTATGGCATATTCAGTTATCTTACCACATATGTTATCATTATTATTTTTCAGCGCTCATAGCAGTTACCAGTTATGGGTTAGCTTGTGGCTATTCGAGATTATAAGCATCATGTGATGTCCAGGGTGTAAACTCAGGGTGTTACAAACTTGGTATTAGAGCCTAAGGTTCAACGGATTCCTAGGTAGTCTAAAAGATGCATCAAGTAGAGTCTTGTGCATGGGTGTGTAGCGCCCCACACTTATGGGCAAGAGGCTATGAGGCGTTTGTAGGAAAAGTTCCCTTCTTTTAATATTCATATCATATGAGTGAGCATGAGCTTAAGTTAAACTCTCTTTCTAATCTAATTTTCCCTTCCATTTGTAGAATATGCCTCCCAAAAGGACTAACAGAAGAAGAACTGGAAACTAGTAAGTACCTCTACCCATTCAGGAAGATCCCCTAAATGAGCATATTTTCCATGCAGAATTCAGAGCAGCATTCACCACTCTAGCTCATTCTGTGGTAGCCCAGAATAAATTCCCAACTACTATCCAGGACAACCCAATGGTTAATACTGCTACATCTAGAATTCAGGGCTTTATCTGAATGAATCCTCCATTATTTTTTGAGTTTAAGTCTGAAGAGAACGCATAGGAATTCCTTGACATAATGTAGAAGGTCGCAGATATTATAGGGGTAATCACTAGTGAGAGTGTTGATTTAGCTGCATATCAGTTGCAGGATGTGGCTCATACATGGTTCAAGCAGTGGAAGGCAGATAGGGCCATGGATAAGATCCTATAAAATAGGAGAAATTTTCTACTGCCTTTCTAGATAGGTTCTTACCATTAGAGTTGAGAGAAGGCAAGGTTTTGAAATTCATAAATTTGAAGTAGAATAACACGACAGTGAAGGAGTATTCCATCAAGTTTACTCAGTTGGCAAGGTATGATCCTCATGTAGTTGCGGATAACAGGTCTAAGATGAGCAAGTTCATGTCAGGTATATCTAACAATGTGGTCAAGGAGTATAGACCGCAATGCTGATCAAGGAGATGGACTTGTCTAGGTTAATGTTCCAATCTCAATAGATTGAAGAGTAGAAGACTAAGGAGAAAGAGAGAAAAAATAAAAGAGCTAGGATAGGTAGCTTTAACTTCACTCAGCCTAAGTTTGAGGGTGGTAATCGTTCTCAGTTCCGCCCAAAATCTTCAATTCTGGCTCCGTCCTCATCCAGTGCTCCAGTGCCGAAATTCAGAGACGGTAATAAGGATAGGGCACCAGGCTTTAAATATTAGGGTAGTGTTAGTAGTGCCCGAAAAAATCCTCTTTATCAGAAGTGTGGCAAAAATCATTAGGGTATTTGTAGAACGGGAAGTGACGTATGTTTTGGATATGGCATGCTAGGCCATAGGATCAGAGATTGTCCTCAATCAGGTTCATAGAGTCAGTATA
The DNA here is from genome assembly GCF_002878395.1 of Capsicum annuum. Lineage (NCBI taxonomy): Eukaryota > Viridiplantae > Streptophyta > Magnoliopsida > Solanales > Solanaceae > Capsicum > Capsicum annuum. Next base: position 94,883,672 of record NC_061111.1, on the reverse strand, counting down.
ATCGTCCCCCAGTTCAGTCCAAGAGCCTGAATTAGTAGGGTGCCACTTTTAGTGCCACTAGTGGGCAATGACCAAACAGGATATATGCACTCCAGTCCCGATAGGATCAAGAAAGTTCTCTTGATATGGTCACTGGTACGTTACAAGTTTACCATTTACATGTTTATGCTTTGCCAGAACAGGAGCTTCTTTGTCCTTTGTAACTCCTTATATAGCTATTGACTTCAGAGTCAGTCTTAAAATCCTAGAAGAGCCTTTCTTAGTATCTACCCAAGTGGGTAAATCTATCATAGCCCGGTGGGTATACACGAACTGTCCGGTTATGGTGTCTCAGAAAGTCACTTCAGCAAACTTAGTAGAGCTAGAGATGACAGATTTTGACATCATTCTCGGCATGGATTGGCTTCATTCAGGTTATTCTTCCATTGACTGTAGAAATAGAGTTGTCTATTTCCAATTCTCGAATGAACCTATCCTAGAATGGAGGGGTAGTACTTTAGCACTTAGGGGTTAACTTATTTCATACCTAAGTGTGAGAAAAATGATATCCAAGGGGTGTGTCTATTATCTTATTTGAGTTAAAGAATTTAGTTTAGAGACCCCTAATATTGAGTCAATTTCAGTAGCATGTGAATTTCCAGATGTATTTCTCAAAGATTTTCTCAAAGTTCCTCCCGAAAGGGAAATTGACTTTAGAATAGACCTTCTTCTATATACTTAACCTATCTCAATTCTGCCATACAGAATGGCTCCAACTGAACTTAAAAAATTAAAAGAACAGTTGAAGGGCCTCCTAGATAAGGGGTTCATCAGTCCCAGTGTCTCACCGTGGGGCACACCAATTCTATTCGTGCGTGAGAAAGATGGTTCTCTCAGAATGTATATTAGCTATCGTCAGTTGAACAAAGCAATATTTAAGAACAAGTATCCACTCCCCAGAATCGATGACTTGTTTGACCAACTTCAGGGTGTTAGTTACTTTTCTAAGATAGACCTCAGATCAGGCTATCATCATCTTAGAGTCAAAGAATAAGACATTCTAAAAAAAGATTTCAGAACTTAATATGGTCACTTTGAATTTCTAGTCATGTCATTTGGCATTACCAATGCCCCATCAGCTTTCATGGACTTGATGAACCACGTGTTTAAGTAGTACTTGGACATGTTCATCATAGTCTTCATTGATGATATTCTTGTCTATTGTGGCAAAGAAAAATGATCACACAGACTATATCAAAATAGTATTGTTGACCCTCAAAGCCCATCAGTTGTTCATCAAATTTAGTAAATGCAAATTTTGGATAAGGTCAGTAGCTTTCCTTGATCATATAATTTTTAGTGATGGCAATAGAGTCGATTCTCAAAAGACCAAAATAATAAGAAACTGGCCTAGACCCATCTCTTCATCAGCTATCAGGAGTTTATTGGGTTTAGCTTGCTGTTACTAATGGTCTGTTAAAGGATTTTCGTCTATCGCATCCACCATGTCTAGATTTACTCAGAAGAAAGTCAAATTCCAGTAGGCAGTTTCTTGTGAGAAGTGTTTTCAGGAGTTGAAGACCCGACTTACTACAGCCTAGTTTTGACTTTACTAGATGGTTTAAACAAGTTCGTTGTGTATTATGATGCTTTCGGAGTTGGTTTGGGGTGTGTTTTGATGCAAAGAGGAAAGGTCATAGCCTATGCCTCTAGACAGCTTAAACCCCATAAAAAGAATTATCCCACTCATGACCTTGAGTTAGCAGCTGTAGTGTTTGCCTTAAAGATTTGGAGGCACTATTTGTATGGGGTATATGTTGATGTGTTCACAGATCATAAAAGTTTGCAGTATGTATTTTCTCATAAAGACCTAAACTTGCGTCAGAGAAGGTGGTTAGAGTTGTTGAAAGACTATGACATAAGTGTTCTGTATCATCTGAGCAAGGCCAATATAGTGGCTAATTCTCTAAGTAGATTTTTCATGGGTAGTGTTGCTCACGTTGAGGATGGTAAGAAGAAGCTAGTTCAAGAAGTTCATCAGCTTGCCAGGTTGGGTGTTCATTTGGTTAATTCATCTGAGGGTAGTATATGGGTGCAAAATAGTTCAGAATCATCTTTGGTTTCCGAAGTGAAAGAAAAATAGGACAGGGATCCCAGTTTAGTTAACTGAAAGAGTCAGTCAAAGATCAAAAAGTTGAGGTTTTCTCCCAAGGAGGAGATGGTGTGTTGTGCTGCCAGGGTAGGTTATGTGTTGATAGCGTGAGGTAGCAGATTCTTGTAGAAGCGTATGGTGAGTATTACTCGATTCATTCCGGGGACACTAAGATGTACCATGACTTGCGAGAAGTCTATTGGTGGAGTGGGATGAAGAGAGATATTGTAGAGTTTGTGGCTAAGTGCTCCAAGTTCAAAAAGGTTAAGATTGAACATCAGAAGCCTAGTGGGTCTATGCAGGAGTTCAGTATCCCCACTTGGAAGTGGGAGGAAGTGAACATGGACTTCATGACGGGTTTGCCTCATACTCATCAGCAGCAGATTCAATTTGGGTCATTATAGACAGGATGACCAAATCCACTCACTTCTTGCCAATTCATACCTCTTATTCAGCTGAGGATTATCCCAAGCTCTATGTTAGAGAATTGGTTAGATTGTATGGTGTCCCATTGTCCATCATTTCAGATCGAGCTACGTAGTTCACCTCTCATTTTTGGAAAGCCTTCCAAAAGGGTCTTGGTACCCAAGTTCACCTCAGTACATCCTTTCACCCTCAAATAGATGGTTAAGAAAAAAAGACCATTCAGACTTTAGAAGATATGCTGAGAGCATGTGTTCTTGACTTTAAGGGCAGTTGGGATGACCACTTACCCTTGATTGAGTTTGCGTATAATAACAGTTATCATTCTAGTATTCAGATGGCTCCGTTTGAGATGCTTTATGAGAGAAGATATAGGTATCCCATTAGTTGGTTTGACATAGGAGACACTGCGTTTGCAGGTCCTGACTTAGTATTTAATGCCTTAGAGAAGGTTCAGTTGATTAGGGAAAGGCTTAAGACAACTCAGAGGCAATAGAAATTGTATGCTGATGTGAGAAAAAAAAGATCTCAAGTTTGAGATTAATGATTTTATGTACTTGAAAATCTCTCCCATGAAGGGAGTGAAGAGGTTTGGCAAGAAAGGGAAGCTCAGTCCCCAATATGTCGGTCCTTACCAAATTCTCAGCCATTTTGAAAAGGTAGCTTACGAGCTTGAGTTGCCTTCAGACTTAGCTTTATGCACCCAGTAATTCATGTATCCTTGCTAAAGAAATACATTGGTGACTTAGAAGCTGTATTCCCTATAAAGTGTATAGATGTTCATAATAGACTCTCTTACAAGGAAGTCCCAGTCAAAAATCCTTGATCATCAGATTCACAGACTAAGGAACAAAGAAGTTCCTTTAATCAAAGTTCTTTGGTAGAATTAGTCCGTTGAGGGAGCTACTTGGGAAGCAGAAGTAGATATACGAGCCAAGTATCCTTACCTCTTCTCCGCAAATTCAGACTCAGCTCAAGGTAACAGTCTTTCTCAGATTCACTCAATTCCATATTCAGATTACCTTTACAAACTCGGTATCAATTACCATTGCATATCATTCTCATGGCATTCATGTATTCATAAATCAGTTCAGTTATGTAATCATGCTTCAGATATACATGTTTAGTATGAAAACTCAGTTTATCAGCAGAATCAGTCATGTGTCTTGTCCCCAAGTTCAATCATGTCTAAGTTGTGCATGCCAGTACCAGTGCACTTTCTTAGTAGTCTCAGTTCAGTCAATCTCATTCGAGGATGAATGTTTCCAAGTGGGGGATATTGTAAGACCCCATAAAAGTCCTAGCCTAATTCAGTCCTATATAGCATGAAAAGGGGGTCCCAGACTTGGAAATTTCAGATAAGTGTTTATACTTAGAATTATTTTTAGCCTTCATAATTTGATGATCTTATTGTTTATCCTCACAACCTTAAAATGTCAATTTTTAAGTCGATTCATGATCAGGGATGTCAATAGGTCACTTCGGGTGAGTTTCAAATTATTTGGATATATTTAGAAGCTTGTTTGGATGTAGAAAATAGTGAGTCAACGCAATCTCGATGCGTTGCATTGCCCATCAAGTCAAAAATATTATCCCCAGCATTTAGTGCAAATTCCAGTAAGCCAACGCGATCTCGATGCATCGCATTAGTTATCGCATCTATCCCATAGACGCAGCGTATCAGGTATCGCATCACTGGGGAGTTTTGCTCATTTAAAAATCCAACTTTCCAAGGTTAATTGAGTCATATTACCCTCACCCAATTCTGTTAAAACACGAGATTAAGCCCAAAGGACAAAAATTCATTATATATTATCAAATCCTTTCAAGAACAAAACCATAGGCCACTCAATTTACAGTCCAAGTTTCAAGAACACACCAACGATTTTCATGAAACTAATTACTAAGATATGTTAGGTATTCATCCTTGGGTTTTCTTCTACCCTTGGAGTTCAAGAACCCTTTTTAAACTACAAGCTTATTGATTCCATGATTTACATGCTTGAATTGGATTGTGTTCATGTATGTATTGATGTTTGGTTTCCAAATCAAAATTCATTAAAAGTTTTAAGTGAATTAATTAGCATATATGTAGTAATATATGATTTTCATATTAAGCCCTTGATATGCAAGTTGAATGTTGTAGCCATGATGTTTATGTCTTAATAATTTCTATGTGCATTGTTGTTGCTCCCCAAGTGTTTGATAGAATGCCTATGTAAATTGAATAGTGAATTCATGACATGTATCATGTGGCCCCATTCATGCACAAGTTCATGCCTCTTAAGTGTTTGACAAAATATAAATGAATTCATGATGAATAAGTAATTAATGTAATGCTTTTAAGATTTTGTCATATTTTGCTATTGATGCTATCGAGTTCTGGGGGTATTCAATACCCAAAAATCTAGCTATTAACCTAGAATTTTAGTAGCTACATAATAGTCTCAATAATATTATGAACAGTATTACTCAGTCAGTTACAGAACTCAGTGAACTCAATCCAGTTCAGTCAGTTAACTCGATTAGTAATAGGCCAGTCAGACCTAGTACAACCTAGTGTTCTGTTCAGTATCTATTCAGTTGGGAGTAGGATTCAGCACCGAGCAAACCTAGGGATGGGAGTTGACCTGCCAGTTGAGGGTGTGACCTTTAGTAAAGTCCCTTAGTTCCAGAACTACGTAGCCAGTGCAGGTTAAATATATCAACCTACCAGTTGAGGGTTGTTAAAGTGTTCACCTACCAGATGAAGGTGATTCTTTAGCGGATCCGTATAGCCATTGTTAGTACCCGTGACACGGTGCTAACACCCTTCCAACTGGGGTCACAGTTGGACCCCAAATCAGTCTATAATCTGGGTATGTCGGTTAGATAATAACTCCCACGGTTATTGTTTTAGTATTCAGTACTCAGTAACCAGTATTCAATCTCAAAACTCGGTATAGAACTCAGTTCAGTTCTATAAAATTAAGACTCTTAGAAACAGTCACTCAACTATCAGTAATACAGTTATCAGTAATCACAGATATTAGTCATTCAGTTATCAGAAATCAGTATTTAGTTTCAGTATGATCTCAGATACAGTGTATATATATATGTACATGCAAAGTATTACATAATCAGTATTTACAGTAGTTTCAGTTATACATGTACTTTCATTCAGTTATGTTCATATCATTCAGTCAGTTACTATTTATGCATTTGAGCCCATACATTTCAGCCTCACCTCATCTAGCATACCAGTACTTTTAAAGTACTGACACATAGTATTTCTTTTATGCTATGATGTATCATATCATAAGTTCAGACGCACGGGCTCCTGATCGTACTTAGAAGCTCAGGTTACTAGCAGCGATTACAGTGGTGAGTCCTCATATTTTGAGGACAGAGTTATTGATTCAGCATTACAGTAGTTCAGTATGTTTAGTAGTCGAAGTTAGTTGGGGACTTGTCCCATCAACTCCATATTTAGATAGTTAGATGCTTTTAGACTAGCACAGTCAAATATTTAGTTTTATAGACGTTATTATTAATACATTCAATAATTATTTTAGCATTTGAGAACCTTATGGCATATTCAGTTATCCTACTGCATATGTTATCATTATTATTATTCAGTGCTTATAGTAGTTACCAGTCATGGGTTAGCTTACGGTCCTTTGAGATTATATGGACCATCTAACATCCTGGGTGTAGACTAGGGGCATTACATTACGACTTGTGGTAACGATTCATAAGGAGTGGCTATGAGTCAATGGTTGACTTGTAATCAAAGGCGATACTTTTTTAGCTTTTAAGTTGAGGGCATTCTGAACATTTCCCCTCTTTCCCAACTTGATATCCGTGTCTTATAACCATTTTAGGGTATATTTAGCCCTCATAAACAACTCAAATAACTTCTTAAACACTTCCAAATTCTCAAGGTTAAGAATGCTTGGGGTTTTTAAGAGACAAATCAATCGGGGCTTCCAAGGGTGATTTACCACTGTACTTTTTGATGATTAAGGCATGTTACTCTTCCCATATAATTGTATTTTCTTAATGTCATGATTTATATTAGGTTTATATGGGGGTTTTGAACTATAGGTTGAGTGTTTGAATATAAATTATTTAAAATGCTTCTTCTATGATATTTTTGAAATTGTTTTGCTTAAATTGATGGTTGGTAATTGCTTTGGGGTGCATGGGAATGATGGATGGACATGGGTACAATGGAATTCCTAAATTGATAAATCATGGAAATAAGGGTACAAAGGAATCCCCAAATTAATTGGTTTGGTGTGGAAATTGGTAGCAACCTCAACCAACTTGCATAATTGGTTTTAGAGTGTGCATTATCACTTAATTTGATTTACTCCTTGACATTAATGCATGGCTTAATTGGTTAATTAAATGATAATGGTCTTCAAAACCTTGTGGGGTACACGGGAATCCCCCAAGTGATTTGTTATAATAGATTTTGTGGGGTACATAGGAATCCCTAAGTGTTGGCTTAATGAGATTGCTTGCAAGTTATAGTCAGTATTATGATACCACTTGATAATGACTTAATAATTGACTCTAAAAATTTATGGTTGGTTTATGTGTTAAATATTTTAATTGGGCAATAATAGGGGTAATGCTAGCTAGCCGTAAAGGTATGAGTCTAAAGGATAGACACTGGAAAATCATGTTCGCCAACATGATGATAGGTCTTGATGACCAAGTGTTTCTGGGGTACAAGAAAATCCCCCAAGTAAACATACGTACATATGTATCATAGAGGGTGAAGGCAATAAGGAAATTCCCGGCCACCTATGGTATCTCCGGTCCGTGCGGCTAACACACATTGGGGCCCGTCCAAGGAGTAGCACTGGACCTCTATATCCCGTGGGTTGATTTATAACAGTGAATCTACACAACCTAGGTTAAGGTATTAAAGTGCATGCAAAACTTTGTCCTCATCCCGACATGTAATATATATATATATATATATATATATATATATATATATATGTAATTGCATATGGTTATGTGCATTTGTTTAACTTGATTTTGAATTGAGGTCATCAGATTATCTTTATCCCTGAGTTACATGCTAGTGTTCACCCTGCTAACCATCTTCAGACATTGTATCCTCACACGATACAGGAACCGACCATACTTTTACTCTTCCTACACAATGACTAGGTAATTCAGGGATAGCTTTTGAGTCAGACTAGAGTGGTAAGTTTCCATACATTGGAAGACCCTATTTCATGTTATGGATTTCTTTATGTCTTCACTATTCCTTTTGGTCTTGGTTTTGGCTATGGTCGGGGGCATGTCCCAATTGGATATTTTTTGGTTTTGCTTAGAGGCTTAGTTGGACTATTATGGACATAGGTGGTATTAGTTGGTTGTGTGGTTGTTGGTGGTTGGTTTTGGTTATAGACTTATTATAATGTCTTTAAATTGATATTCTCTTATCTTATTATATGTTCGGACTTCATTAGACATGGGGTGTAAGGTGGTTAATGGTTTATGGTATTGGGGTGGTCTCCGATCCTAGATTGACTTGAGATACCCATCATGGCCAGGCCCTGGTTGGAGTTGTGACAAAGATGGTATTAGAGCCTAGGTTTAGTATCATTGGGTGTCCAATAAAGTCATGTCAAGTAGAGCCTCTTTTATAGGTGTGTAGCGCGCCATACTTATAAGAGCAAGGCTATGAGACTGTAACACCATGAATTTGGTACCCGAAATGCTATACGGTGCTCATGACCCCAAAGGACCACAAGCTAACCCATGACTGATATCTATAATTGAGCACTAAATAATACATTGTAAATATAAGGAATATAAGTTGTAAGGCCATAAGGTTCAAAACTGAACTAATACTGAATATAAAATAATGTTTGTAGCGGGGTATGATAATACCCAAAACTGAGATAAACTGTCTAAACATGTTGTAGTCTGAAAGCCTCTAAACTTTCTAAAAACTGTGGAGTTGATGGGACATATCCCCAGCTAACTCCAAACTACTAAAATAATAAAATAATAAACTAAATATGCCATTCTCGAATGATGAGGACTCACTGCTAGTCTGGCTTCTGAACTTCTAATCTACTAAGGATGCTGGGGAGCTAGTGCTTCTAAACCTATGGTATAAAATACAATAGCGCAAATGCATCTGTACGTTGAATGTACTGGTATGCAAGTGAGGTAGGATAAATGCAAGGGTTCATATGCATGAACAATAATAACTGATTGTATAACATGAATGTGAGAATACATGCATGAATACATAACTATAACTGAGATCGTGATAATGCTGACTCATGAATTCTGATAACGTGGATTTACTGATATCTGAGTACTGATACTGGGATACTGAATGACTGAGTCTAGAGAATACTGAGGAAATAATGTCATATTACTAATAAAGGAATAACTATTTCTAACAGTTCTGATTATGAAGAACTGGTCTTATTGATTGTATCTAATAGTCCTAAAACTAAATACTAATAACACGGGTTTCATATAATTAATATACTATTAACTGAGTTCATGATAACATGATTACTGAGTCTGAATACTGATAACATGAGTGACTATATCTGATAGTCCTGATACTGATGGAACTAGCTAGGTTCCGCACTGTACTGATTTGATTGTATCTGACAGTCCTAGATTTCTGTAGAACAGAATTAAGTTCTATTACTGAAACTGGATCTAAAACTGAGACTGTGGGAGGTAATCATCTAACTGGCATGCCCCAAAATTGAACTGGTGGGGTCCAACCTGTAGCCCCAGCTGGAAGGGTGTCAGTACCATGTCACGAGCAAAGATAAGCTATGAGTATACCCTCTCTGACAGGGAGCTTTTCCATCAACCCCTCCTAGTAGAAAACTCAAATGAGATGTATAAATCCCTAAACGCATAGGGTGCATCTTAAACTATATTGTCTATATAGTTCTGGAACACAAGGATTGCTTCTAAGGATTATACCCTCCACCGAATAATAGGAGAGTCCCCATTTTGGGTTCACTCAGTTCTGAGTCCTACTCCCAAATGAATAGACACTGAATTAATTAACTGAACTGAACTGATACTAATGGTATTATTTAGCGGAGCTAAACTGAGTTCACTGAGTTCCATTGACTGGCGGAATGCTGCTGAGATCTGAGGACTGACGAAGAGTACTGCAATTACTGAGATTTCTAGGAATACTGAGGTTACCAAGATTAATGAGTACTAATGTTACTGAGACCATTGAAGTCACTGAGATTACTGAGTAGAACTAGACTGATACTGAATTTATTGAGTTTTCCTGAGTCGTGAGACTGACTGAATTCTAAGGATCATGGATTGACAAAGAGTATCGTGAAAACATGACACTGGATCTGGGCACACAGCTAAATTATCAGGTGCAAGTACCCCCAGGACTCGGTAGCATTAAACTAATAGGACATGACACTTCTTGAACACATGAAAAATATCAACAATTCATAATACATTAATTTAGGGATTTCATGAAGTACATAGTTATCATAGTCTTGAACATTAATGGAATTGCATATAAACATGTCATACTTTCATCAACCTAATCTCATGGACATTCCCTCAACTATTCATAATGCACACAATATCATGGAAGTCATTCTTAGTCATAGGGTAAAGCATACACTTATCACTTGGGTCATAATTAAGCTATAATGTATAATTTCTATTCTCTTAGGCATTTTATCAAACACCTAGGATGCATGACTTAGGGAATTAATACAACAAAACTCCATATTTCAACTCAATTTCACATGTTTCAGACCACATACTAGCATAGGTTCATGAACAACACATAAAGATTCCAACTTGGGAATCATACAACCATAATCACATGAACAAATCAACCCACAATAAAATATTCACAATACAAGATTTAAAACTTGATTCTTGGGTTTCATAGATAAAAGGAATCCATGAATGAACACTGTGTATACCTTAGTTCTTGATTCTACGAAGATTGACAGAGAGATTCTTGAATTTGATCTTGGATTTGAATCTCCAATTGAAAATCCTAGCTTGTTCTTGAGATAAACTTGAGAGAAACACTATATTTTGGGTAAATTATGGCTGAATCACGTGTTATTGGGTATATATAGGGGTGAGAAATTGACCCTTTTAACCCTTGGATGCGTATTTTTCTGTGAAAATTTCCCGACCTGGAACCCTAGCGCGACACAACGCTATCGCGTCGTGTCACTGGAATTTTACAAGTCTAAATTTGAGCCCTGGCTTGATGCTCTATAATCGCGGAGGCTCATTGTATTTTGTCGATTGCCATTTTGGCTGGCTCCGCGATGCGTATATGGCTCAGGTGACACACTATCTTACTAAAATGGCTCTAACTCTTTGCCCGAGTGTCAGATTTGAGTAAATTTGGTATCAATGGAAAGCTTATTCAATTTCTCACATGATAAAACATGAAATCTTGAAAATAAAATATGTATAAAAGTGAATTCATCTTTGAAATAAGTCTTTAATATTTCTGGGATGATTTTAAGATAGGTAGAAGTACGGGGTATTACAGAGACATTTAAGAATATTTTCCTTTCTTATTGTCTTATTTTGGACTATAGAGTCTAAGGTCTTGAATTCCCCTAATTCTCATTTGTTTGATTTTCAGATCATCCCTCCCAGACGATCTGAAGCACATGGAAACTCATTTGTCCCACTTAAGGAAACTATTGATGGGACACGCCCTACTTATGAGGTACAGAGATGATCTAAGGGTTCGTTTCCTGACTTTTCTTTTGGAGTTCCACTTATCCCTAATAGTCCTTCTCAATTTGCTCAGATTAATGTATCGAACATTGAGTTTCATCAGTCTATTTATATGTTTAGCTTAGTTGGTAGCTTCTTAGTCACAAGGGTTTGCCAGTTTATGAGGTTGAGTTCTCCAACTTTTACTGGTATTAGGGTTGAGGAGGATTCTCAAGGTTTTATTAATGAGATGGAGAAGATCTTTTGGGTTATGCATGCTTCAGATGTTGAAGGTGTAGAGTTTGTTGCTTATTAATTGAAGGATATAGTGTACCAATGGTACTAGGAATGAGAAAAGTATAGGGGAGAGGATGTTGAATCTGCACTATTAAATGATTTCTCTAATGACTTTCTGGACTGGTTCTTTCCTCAAGAGCTAAGGGAGGCCAAAGTAGAAGAATTTGTTAATCTAGAGCAAGGCATGATAACGGTCAAGGAGTATGCCTTGAAATTTCATCAGTTATCCTGGTATGCTCCTGAATTGGTGTCTAGATTAAGGGATAGAATGACTAAATTTACTTTTGGGTTATCCCGTGAGTTGATTCTAGAGAATAAGGCTGCCTTGTTGAACAGGGACATGGATATCTCCAAATTAGTTGTGTATATGCAGTAGGTTGAGGAAGAGAAGAAGAAGCAAGTTGAGATTGAGGAAAGGCAGTGGTAGAAATGGTGGGAAGTGGTCTAAGAAGAAGTGGGGAAATTCTGGGTAAGGTTTCTTCTTGGTCAAACAAGGTTTTTTTTTTCTCTTTATCAGCTCTTGCACCAAAGGGTGCCCCATCAGGCTCCGACACTAGTTGGAATCATCTCTATGCTCTCATTACTCATCAGGAGCCCAAGGCATTACCTGATATTATTATTGGTATGTTGAAACTCTTTTCTGTGATGTGTACTATTTACTTGATTTGGGATCCACTCTTTTTTATATGACCCTATTTGTGGTTGTACATTTTAGTTCAACCCCGAGTATATCTCAAAATCTTTTTCTGTTTCTACCCCGATGGGTGACTTTATGGTGGCTAGAAGAGTCTATAGGGGTTGTGTGGTATCTGTGGATCATATTAAGGATGGATTAGTTGCACTCATGCTATGTTTTCTTAGACTATCGGACTCAAAAAATCATTTTTAAATTCCCTAATGAGCCAATTGTTAAGTGGGAAAGAAGTTCCCTAGAGCCCAGGGAGAGGTTTATATCATACCTTAGAGCCTCAAAATTGATTTCCAAGGGTTGTCTCTATCATTTGGTTTGGGCTAAAGATTCTATCTCAAAAATTCCTTCATTACAATTTATTCATATGGTTAATGAATTTCCTGAGGTTTTTGTGATGATCTTCCTGGTGTCCCTCTTAATAGGAAAATTGATTTTAAGATTGACCTTGTTCCGGACACTCATCCTATTTCCACCCTTTCTTATAGAATGGATTCGGAGGAGTTAAAGAAACTTAAGAAGAAATTGAAAAATCTTCTAGATAAGGGTTTTATCCATCCTATTGTGTCTCTATGGGGTGCTCCTATTTTGCTCGTTCGTAAGAAGGATGGTTCTCTTCGGATATGCATAGATTACCATCAGTTGAATAAGGCTATGGTATAGAATAATTACCTTCTTCCTAGGATTGATAATTTGTTTGACCAGCTTTAGGGTCTTAAATGTTTTTCTATGATTGATCTTTGATCAGGTTACCATTAGTTAAAGATTAGGGAGGTGGACATCCCTAGGATTGCTTTTCGTACCTAGTATGGTCATTATAAGTTTCAAATCATGTTATTTAGGTTGACCAATGTCCTGGTGGCATTCACGAACTTAATGAATAGGATTTTTTATTAGTTTTTGGATTTGTTCTACATTGTATTTATTGATGATATTCTGGTGTACTCGAAGAGTGAGGCAGATCATACCGATCATCTCTATATCATATTGTAAACTTTGACTAATCAACATTTGTATGCCAAGTTTTGAAAATATGAATTTTGGTTAAACATTGTTACTTTCCTAGGTCGCGTTGTTTCCAGTGAGCGGATCATGGTGGATCCATAAAAAATTGCGGTGATTAAGAGTGGCCTAGACCCACGACTTCAATCGATATTTAGAGATTCTTGGGTTTAACCAGTTATTACAAAATTTTTATAGAAAGTCTCTTCTTTATTTCGGCCTCTTTAACTAAATTAACTTAAAAGAAAGTGAAATTCTCGTGGTCTGATGCTTATGCGGGTAGTTTTGAGAAGCTGAAGGATATGTTGACTTCAACACGGGTCTTGACTGCCTGAGGGATCTGAGGTTTTTGTTGTCTATTATGATGCATCCTAAGTTAGATTTTTGTGTGTTAATACAACATGTAGTTGCATATGTATCTAGATAGTTAAAGGTGCATGAGAAGAACTATCCAACTCATGACTTGGAGTTGTTGGTTGTGATGTTTTCATTAAAGATCTGATGTTACTAATTCTATAGGGTTCATGTTGATATCTTTTCTAATCATAAGAGCCTGCAACATGTGTACACTCAGAAAAAGCTTAATCTCAGGCAAAGAAGTCGGCTTGAGTTGCTAAAAGACTATGACATGTGTCTCCAGTCCCACCCAAGTAAAGATAATATGGTTGTTGATGTTCTTAGCAGGTTGTCTAAGGGTAGATTATTATATGTAGATGAGAAAAATGGGAATTGGTGAAAGATATTCACTATTTGGCTAACATTGGAGTTCGTCTCTTGGACTCTGAGAATGGTGGTGTATTTGTATAGCAAGTGGCGCAGTCATCTCTTGGTACTGAGGTAAAGAAGAAGCAGGTTTTGGATCCAATCTTGATGTAAATTAAGAGTGATGTGGGCAGGCAGAAGGTAATGGCTTTTGAGATTGGTGGAGATGGTATCTTGAAGTACTAAGGAAGGTTATGTAAAAGTGGGTTGTTTGGCCCTGATTTAGTTTTTCAAGCCATAGAAAATGTGAAGATGATTCGGGAAAGGCTCAAGACCGCCCAAAGTCACCAAAAGTCCTATGTGGATGTAAGGTGTAGAGAGTTGGAGTTTGAGGTTGGTGATTGGGTGTTCTTAAAGGTGTCTCCCATAAAAGGAGTGATGTGGTTTGGTAAGAAGGGAAAGCTCAGTCCCTGATATATTGGTCCTTATGTGGTGTTGATAAAGGTTGGTAACGTTGCATACGAGTTAGTATTACCTCCTTGTTTAGGATTTATTCACCTAGTGTTCCATGTATCCATTTTACGAAAATGTGTATGTGATCTTTCCTTGGTTTTCCTCTGGAGAGCATCAGTATGTCAGATTCCTTGTCCTATGAGGAGGTCCCAATGAGGATCTTAGATTGGCAAGTTCGTTGGTTGCGCACAAAGGATGTAGCTTTTGTAAAGGTTCTATGGAGGAACTACAAGGTTGAAGAGGCTAATTGGGAAGCCAAAGAGGACATGAAATCCAAGTATCCGTTCCTATTCCTTATTTTGGAAAATCATGCTCAAGGTATGTGTTATCTTGACATCTTAGTTTTCTAACTTAGTTAAAGGGAAGGGTGGTTGTTATTTGTGTTTAAATCGTGTTGGTGCTTACCTTAACCAATCACTCAAGGATGAATGATCCAAGTGGGGGAGATTGTAATGCCTTGAGATTTTAGCTCTTGAAAATTCTTGACCTTTGGGCTCACGACCTTGGTCACGACTCATGGTGACGAGTCGTGAGATGTGGTTACGAGTTGTATGGACCCTAGTCATAACCAAATTAAAAATTTAGTGGCAAAGTTCTGCTCTAAGTACGAGTGGCTCACAGAGAGCCGTAAGGACTTGTTACGAGTCGTAGGTTCAAATCGTAGGATGTCTAGTGTTTAACCCATTTGGTTTCTGTGTTGCTTAAGACTAAACCCTATGAGTCATAAAGTCTTGATACGAGTAAGCTTGTTGAGTTATAAGATTGACTGTGTATGGGGGTCCTGGTCACTGTCTTGGCTACGACTCATGGTGATGAGTCGTAAGGAGTGGCTACGAGTCAATGGTTGACTCGTAGTCAAAGGTGATACTTTTTCAGCTTTTAAGTTGAGGGCATTTTGGACATTTCTCCTCTTTCCCAACTTGAAACCCATGTCTTATAACCTCTTTAGGGTATCTTTATCCCTCATAAACAACTCAAATAACCTCTCAAACACTCCTAAATCCTCAAGGTCAAGAACACTAAGGTTTTCAAGGGACTAATCAATTGGGGCTTCTAAGGGTGATTTCTTATTATACTTCTTGGTGATTAAGGCATGTTACTCTTCCCCTATACTTGTATTTTCTCAATGGCATGATTTGGATAAGGTTTATATGGTTTTGATGATTGGGTTTTGAATTATGGGTTGAGGGTTTTGAATATAAATTATTTTAAAATGCTTCTTTTATGATATTTATGCAATAGTTTTTCTTCAACTAATGGTTGGTAATTGATTTGGGGTGAATGGGAATGGGAATGGTGGAGGGATAAGGGTACAATGTAACCCCTAAATTGATAAATCATGGAAACAGGGGTACAAAAGAATCCCTGAATTAATTGATTTTCTATGGAAATTGGTAGCAACCTCAACCAACTTGCATAATTGGTTTTAGAATCTGCATTATCACTTGATTTGATTTACTCCTTGACATCAATGCATGGCTTAATTAGTTGATTGGGTGATAATGGTCTTGAAAACCTTACGGGGTACATGGAAATCACCCAAGTGATTTTTTATAATGGATTCTGTGGGGTACACGTCCTAAGTGTTGGCTTAATGACATTGCTTGCAAGCTATAGTCGGTATGACGATACCACTTAATAATGCCTTAATAATTAACTCTGATAATTGGTGGTTAGGTTATGTGTTAAATTTTTTAATTGGGCAATAATGGGGGTAGTGCTAGCTAGTTGTGAAGGCGCGACTCTAAAGGACGGACACTGCAAATTTAATGTTTGCCGACATGAGTATTGGTCTTGATGACCAAATGCTTCTATGGTACAAGGGAATCCCCCAAGTATACATACGTACATATGTATCATAAAGGGTGAAGGGTATCTCCAGTTCGTACGGCTAACACACACTGGGCCCATCCAGGGGGTAATAATGGACCCATATAACTTGTGGGTGGATTTATTTGGTGAAGCTACACAACCCAAGTTAAGGTTTTAAAGTTCATGCTAAACTTTGGCCCCCATCCCGGCATGGAATATGTACATAAATATATATATATATATATATGTAATTGCAGATGGTTATGTGCATTTGCTTGACTTGGTTTTGAATTGATGGCATTACTTTATCTTTATCCCTGAATTACATGCTAGCATTCACCCAGCTAACCATATTCGGGCATTGTATCCCCACGTGATATAGGAACCGGCCATACTTCTACTTATCCTGCATAGTGACTAGGTGATTCGGGGATAACTTTTGAGTCAGACTGAAGTGGTGAGTTCCATACTTTAGAAGACCATATTTTATGCAATGAATTTATTTATTTCTTTACTATTCCTTTTGGTCTTGGTTTGGATATGGTCGGGGGCATGTCCCGACTGGTTATTCTTTGGTTTTGATTAGAGGCTTGGTTGGACTACTGTGGACATGAGCGGTATTGGTTCGTTATATGGTTATTGGTGGTTGGTTTTGGTTATAGACATATTATTATGTCATTAAATTGATAGTCTCTTATCATGTTATATATTTGGACTTCATCCAACATGGGTGTGGTCTTCGGTCCTGGTTGGACTTGAGATACCCATCACGGTCAGGCCCTGGTTTAGGTCGTAACATTTTCATAGCCCTTCTATAAGAGGCATCAATGTTCTTCAAACCAAAAGGCATCACCTTGTAGCAATAAATACCTTTGGGCGTATGAAATGCAGTGATCTCTTCATCCTTTGGTGCCATGCGGATTTGGTTATAGCCAGAATAACCATCCATGAAGGACATCGCCTCATAACTAGTGGTGGTATCAATCACCAAATCGAAAATTAGGATTGTAAAATCATCCTTAAGGCATGCATAGTTAAGATCCCTAAAGTCGGCATAAACTCAAATTTGGCCATTTATCTTCCGCACAGGAACAATGCTTGAAATCCATGTGGGGTTTTTAACTTCATGAATCAAGCCAGCTTCAATGAGTTTGTTAAATTCATTTTCAATCAATGGAACCAACCTTAGCCTTAAGCATATTTGGCCTTGCTTAATAGGACGAATACCATTCTTGATCGCCAACTGATGGACCGCTTCTTTTGGATGTAAGCGGGGCATCTCCATATAACTCCAAGAAAAGACATCTCTATATTATATGAGTAAGTCCATATAAGCAATTTTTTTATCCAATTCTAGAAAATCACTCAAGTAAGTTGGTGTTGGGTCTCCATCAGTTCCAATATTAACTTTCTTCAAAGGATCTATTCTGGTATTCACTCCTTCCTCAAGTTTTGATGGAGCATCTCCAGATCTTTCTCCTTTTATGGATCATTTTCATTGATAGATATGTGGTATCACTATAAAGTATCATCAATCTTCGTTTAAGATTAGACATCATTCTCATTTTGGGTTGTAACATGATATTAGGAGCCAAAACTTTCTTCATTTTCCTCATGTTTTTTTGTATAATCCACAATATGAGCCTTTATTTTTAACACCTCCTTGCATGAAACCATAATTTTTGTCTATCGTCTTATTCTAGAAGGAATCAAAATTTGGAAATCTTTCTGGATCTTAGGTGAAAAGTGTATTGTATTACTTTGAAAATTTCTTTGATATTTTTTGAATTTCTTCTTATTTAACAGACCCAACCTCTCAAACACTGAAGTTCTTGTGGTTGATTCTCCAAGTCGATCAAAGACAGAAGTCCATCTATTGGTAGCAGTGGATTCCTCTTCCATAGTGATGTAGTTGCTAACCGCCCTTCTTATGGAGATGGAAACTGGAGGTGGTTGTGTGTTCCCTAGGCCTTCATGTGCCTACTTGTTTTTACTTTATGATAGAAGTTTTTCAACCATTATGGCTCATTGGGATTGTATCCAGCCTTTACAAATAAACTTGTAAGCATTTTAATCAAAGCCTTCTTTTGTACGCTTTATAGAGAGTGTCATATCTTATGGCGGATATTCAGCCACCAAATCCCCTAGTGGCCATAAGGACGGGTTGATGATGTCAATCTTCTTTATAGAAAGAGCATTATTTTAGGCATCTAACGGGTGATCTTTCTCTTTCTTTACCTTTGGTACATAGTGGAAATAGAAGTTGCCATATTTTTCGTAGATGCGACACTTTCCTTATTTGAAGTAGAGGAAGGCTTCTTAGTGGTGAGTTTTTTTATAGCAGCCACAACCTTCTTAGCTACAAGATCATTAAACTTGGTCTTTGTGACATTATCAAAACTTTTCTCATTGACAATATAATTCTTCAACTAGAATCTTGCATCGGCAAAGTGTGACTCAGCTTCAGTTAATAGCTTATCATCAACAATTATTTTTCTTTCTACTGCGAATTTGAGATACTTCAAGCATTGATAGTATGAGGATGAGACAATTTTGTTCTCGTGTACTTATAACACCTCAGGTTATTGGTCTTTGAAAAATTTCTAAAATTTTATCCTCACTATTCTGACTACGATTTTCCTGATGAATTGTAGGGAGTTATGATGGGGCGTAGGGACTCGATATCGACTTAATCAGAACAAGTGGCTTAGTATTCTACTTTGAGTATGATTGGCTCTCAACTAGTCATCAATACTTCTTACGGGTCATACGGACCAAGTCGTAAGGTATCCAGAAAGTTTGGCCCAAGACATTGTCCTCATTACTACTTGAGGCCACGAGTGGTAAATACTCATGATGAGTCATTATGTCCCAATCGTAGGGTGTCCAATGTGTCATCCCAAATTTGTTATTGTTTTGAGTATAAGAAGTACTTGAGTCGTCAAGTATGGTTATGAGTTAGTGGTATGAATCATAGCCAAAATAGTATGGGGACTTGGTGGTTCTATCTCGACTATGACTCCTTTTAATAAGTCATAATTTGTCGTTACGAGTCGTATAGTGACCTGTATTCACTTGTGATAATTTTCAGTCATTTTATTAAGGGCACTTTGGATATTTCCCCTCTACCCCAATTGTAACCCATGACCTAAACCCCTATTGGGGACCCCATTAGCATTGTTAACTCACTAAAACACTCTAAAAAACTCTCTTAAATTCTCTCGAGAAGTCATACGTAGGGTTTCCAAGAAGTGGGTTAAGTAGATCTTCAAGGGTTAAATTTTCTCCATAATCTTGGGTATTTCAAGCATTTTACTCTCCCCTCATTGTTAATTTGTTAAAAGCATATAGTTTAAAGTATTGTTCATAAGATATTGATGATTGGTTTGAAATAAGGGTTGAGGGTTTTGAATGTTTATGGATTAAACAATGTTTCTCATGGTTTATATATGACTATTCATACTTAAACTATGGTTTTGAACTTATGGGTGCATAGGTATGGTGAATGAACAAGGGAATTGTGATTTTCCCAAACTTGTGACTTTTGAAGTGGTTATAACCCCAACCCCATATTGTGAAATTTGTTTTTAATTATGAGAAATATGGAAATTTGTAAAATTATACCAAGAGGGGTTTATGAATTCTCCCAAGTGAAGATAATTGATGTTGCATATTGACGTTACCTTGCAAGTGTAGTTAATATAACGATACCAACAATGTATGCCTTAATGTATAATGTGGTTCAATGAATGGGAATGTGTGATACTTGTTTTATTTGGGATTTAATAAGGTTGTGTAGTTGTGTTATGAAAGTGGAGGCCTCTTGGACCAGCACTAAAAACCGCGGTTGCCGACACGGGAGTCTATATGACTGGGAGTTTCAAGTCCCCCTTATTATTATTATCATATGATTCGGAGGTCCAAGTCCCCCATATCTTATTACATAAATTGGTACTCAAGTCACCTTGATATGCAGGGAGGTTTGAGTCCCCATAGTGCATATTTATACCCTCTAGTTTGTGCGGCCATACGCACTGGGGCCCTACCATCTATGGGAGAGCTAGGCCCATGTATCCCATGGATGCCTTTGTATGTTATGACAGTTGAGCTATATAATCCAGGCTAAATTTTTAAGTGCATGTTAAGCCTTGCCCCCTATCCCGATATGTGATTCCGTGCATTGGTTTTGAATGATTTTAATTGTTAATTATGGCATTATGTTATCCTTACCCCTAAGTTACATGCTAGTTTTCACCCCACTAACCGTCTTCGAATGCTATATACTCACACGATGCAGGCACCGAAGCTACTTCTACACTTCCAGCACAGAGTTAGGTCAGTTGGCTCAGTTTATTAGATTGTGGTGAACTGGTGATCTTTTAGGCATTTCATCAGCATTCATTCTTAGATTTGAGTTGATAGATACTTTCATTATCATTAACAATATCATTTTTATTCTCATTATCATCTGTTAGAGTCGGGAACATGTCCTGACCAATACTGGTTTGGTACTTTGTTTAGAAGTCTTTGATTGGATTACTATGGATATTTGGTGATGTTGGTCGATTGATTGGACGATCATCAGTCATTGGTTATAGACGTGACTTTCTTTAATCTTGTTGCATTCTATCTTGTTATATGTTAGAATTTATCCGATATTAGAGGATGTTATGTTTGGTTTGGTTAGATACAAGGGGTGATCTTTGGTCCACGTGGGACTTGAGATACCCGTCATAGATAGGCCCTGGTTTGGGTCGTGACAATACCCAAGGCATACTAAGCAATATATTATATAAAGTCTTTGCATCGATCACATGTATCTATACATTTGATCTCAAATTGTCCATATGAACCCCTAACTTTATAGATCTTATGGCCCCCTGACCCCTTTTGTTAAACCAAGGAACATCAGGCTTTCATCAAGTTCTTAAGTAGCGATGCCAAGTTCCTTTATTATGCGAATATGTAACAACCTGAATTTTGATGAAATATGTGTTTCTATGTGATTGGATTATTTTACCTCTTCATGATTATATTCTGGTATTTCTAGGGTGTAGGTGTGATTGGCATGGTTCCTGATACATTTTGGTGTCATTTCTATGATTTATGATTTTTGATAGCTTTGAGAGCCTCATAGTTGACTTCATTTGATATCTTTTGATCCATGTAATGGATGGCAGAACAGACTATGCCAGCATATCCGGAATGTCAATTTTAGGGTGGAAACATGGTTGGTGTGATTTTATGGCTTTTAAATCTTATTTCAACTCTCGATTTGGAAAGTTGTGATTTTGTGTTTTGGAAGTCAACTTTGTGAAAATAATGTCTTTTAGAAAATTTGATATCTCCATTGAGTTCGGAGCATCGAATTTAATAGGGTGGCATAGTTCATTTTCATTCAAAGGATTCTGGATTGATTTTGAGGGGCCCGCGAAGACATGGAATCCACGAAGTCCCTGACTAGTGCACCAATCAGCTGGTGCACCCGCGATCGCAATGCTTTTATCACTATCTCAACTGGGATTGTAGTCAGAGTGTTGTGATCATGATACCCTTTCCACAATCGCAATACCCTTGATAGGCTAGGTACCACAATAGCAACCCTAATCTGCGATCGCAAAGCTTGGGTATATAAATACCTAGTTTTCGTCATTTTTCACAATTTTTGAGACTTGGAGCTTAGGGTTTCATAATTTTGAGCTATTTCTTCCACTTATAAACTTGGGTAAGCTCCATAACACCTATTTCAATTATTTTCTTCAATCCTTATCACTTAATTCTAGTTTTAAACTTCTATCAAGTATGGAATTTATAAATAATTGCCCCATAAGGTCTAAAAATTGTAATTCTCAAATTTAAACCCCAATTTCTACCTTTTCTCTTGGATGAGTTTCTAACCTCATAATTATCAATTTTCCCTCAATTTCATCTTCAAAACAACTTCAATCCTAATTTTTAATAGATTTTGGGGGTTTTACCTGGTAAAGGTTGAAAATGATTTTTCATTGATTTGAATCTCGTTTTTAACTCCTTTTTGCTTGGGTTTTCATCTGTAGACTCTTAAAAATATGGAGAAAATAATTTTGAAATAAAGGTACGATTTTACCCTTCTTTTTTGAAATCCATTTGGGGGTCCGTTTTGATCCCGACTTGAAAATTGGCAATATAGGTATTGTAGTCTTTCTTTTGATGCGTAGATTTTATATTTTGATGTTTTAGTTGATTTTGGTTTAGTGCATGAGGATTAATATTATGGATTGAAGGCTTTTATTTTGATTTTCAGTATTTGAAGTAGGTTATGGATTAACTTCTTTCAGAAAAGATTGGGCAGTTATTGTTGATACAAAAGCATGTTAAGGGTATGGGAAATAATCATGAAAATGGCTATCTTAACATGTTATGCCTGTGTAGAGACCTATATATGATGTTATGTGGTGGTTTTGGTCTATTATGTGTTATGTGTGATCGTGTGGGGTCCTATATGATATTGATACATGATGATAATTGTATCTTATTTGATGAAAAATGTTTTCTGGTACCAATTGTGGGTTGTGATATATTCTTACTCTATTGGCATATGAATCATGTTGGATTTCATGGATGGTTCGAAATAATGAGTGGATATTTAACTCGCATGATGGTATATTGGTTGGTTGTAGAAATACTTATTATGGTTGGTTGTGGAGATACTCATTATGGTTAGTTCTAAGCATTATATCCTCAAACTCATTCATGAAATATTGTACCAGCATAGAAATACTGAGAAACACTGGCAACACCTTTTTTTGATAGAAAATGTGGCATCTTATAAAACCCTTCCTGAGGGATGTTCCATGGAGGAGATATAGATATATGTGGATTGTATATGGGTTAATGAACCCCCCATGGGTCCTACGCCTTGTAACTTTATCTCTATAGGTGTATACGAAGACTGTGCGATGGTCTCAAAGGCTATGCGACAATCTCAAAGATTGTGCGACAACCTCTTGCATTACATCATCATCATTATTCTTATTGTAATTACTTTATTATGCTTGTGATGTGATTGTATATTCTATTTGACTTGTTATCTATCCATTGTTCTATATTTCCTTGCTTGTACTTAATGCTCCAGTATATGTTGTTCTCATTTCCTTGCATATATATGGTATAAAGGTATACTTGTATTCCTTTTTGATATTTTGTTGTGTTATATATGGATATTATATAGCTGTTAGTGCAAGAGGTGTGGGCTATCGTTGTGGGACTTTTCTTATTACAGGTGACATGCCCTTAGTGTGTATTTTGTATGTTTTATTTTCTACTTTACTCGATTAGCCTTTGGTACCTACTAAGTACAAGTGAACCATACTGACTCCTATTGTACCCTTTTAGTACAGATTCAGGTTTGGGTATACCTCACGGTATTTGATTTCGGGTGTCACTTGGAGCTTTTAAGATAGTGATTGATTTTTGGCCTCCGGAGTCTACTTCTATTTTTCCTTATTAGATTGTGTCTTTATTGTATTTTGGAGATAGAGTTATATTTAGTTTTTGGATGTTTTTGTATTTAACTATGAATTTTACCAATTATATTCTTATACTGTGATACTAGGTTTTGAGAATTGCTATTATTGAGTATGTTTCATTCCATATTTGTTATATTGATATGGTTCAGCTTCGTTCAAGGAGCCTAGCCTTGGGTTTGGATTGTTCTTTCCCTTTTGTATTAGTTTGTGTCATAGGCTTACTTATCAAGGTTCGCCGCAATAAGTGTCAACTTAACCCTTGGATTTTGGGTCATGACAAATTGGTATCATAGAATCTAGGCTCATTGGTCTCAACGATGTAAGAATGAGATGTCTAATAGAGTCTCATGGACTAGTATGTAGACGTCCGTATCTATCTTCGAGAGGTTATAGTATGTCTTTAGGAAATTTTCCTCATTTTGTTCCTTATCGTGCAAATTTCTTTCATACCTTATGGTCTAAGTCATATTTCACTCTTTTCTACGCAGATGTTCATGACTAGATCTCGTGAGGTTAGAGATACGGAGCCTTCATCAGGGTAGAGAGTGGATGGTCATATGGATCTTCCCCGTCTAAAGGTAATACTAGGGGACTTTTCCCTAAGCCTCGTGTTGAGTATGTTGGAGGTGTGATTCCTACTTCAATTCTATCGAGCTAATCTACCACAGTATTAGAGGGTTTGTTGGTTTGCTTGTTGACCCATTTGGAGGGTAATCCCTTAAGTACGCTTGGTGTTCCTCTAGTTTTGAGTGTGGATCCTTCAGTTACACCTGCCTTTACTCTTGGTACTCCTCAGATGTTGAGTACTATTCCTATTTCAGTATAGGTATTTGAGTCCAGTATTCTGAGATTAGGAGTTCAGCCTTCATCTATGTTACCTCCGCAGAAGGGATCTCAGACCACCAAATATACCATACCTCCTCTTGTTGCGAGTAAGGTTATGTCTTTCTTATAAGGATCAAAAGAGGTTTAAGAAATTTACTCATTTGCCCCCCCCCCCCCAGATTAAGTAGTGTTGTAGGCGAGGATGCCTACGAGCTCTTGATTGATTATCAGGTGAAGTTGTATAATTTGGGTTCGTTTGAGTATCATAGGGTTTCCTATACTACTTATCAATTCAGAGAAGCTACTAGAGATTAATGGAGATCACTTGTTAGTTGTAGACCTCTTTATTCTCCGAAGATAATTTGGGATCAATTTATCGATGCCTTTTTAGAGAGATTTAAGCCTTACAGTCTGAGGGATCGGATAAGAAATAGGTTTGATCACCTGGAGCAGGGCTCCATGACTATTGCATAGTATGAGGCTTACTTCAATGCCTTATCTAGAAATTCCTATGCATATATTTTTATCGAGTCTAAGAAGATTCAAAAGTTTGTGATAGCTTTGGATGTCTCTCTTCAGTTGGCTACGTCTCAGATAGTTGTATTTGGAGTGTCCTTTGGGAGTATAGCGGATCATGCTAAGACAACTGAGGGTATTCATCCTTTTGGAGTATAGTGGATCATCCTAAGATGACTGAGGTTATTCTTCGGGCATCTCGGGAGGCGCCAAGAAGGTGTACTATTTTGGTGATTTCAGAGGTTAGACTTCTCGAGACAGAGATTTCAGAGGTTCTCGTGGTTATCATGGTAAAGCATTATAAACAGCCTTGTAGAGTATGGGTAGTATATCTTCTGGTCCAGCAGTTCAAGGTGGTCGTTCAGGCACAGTGGAGCCTTCTCTTGCTAAGTTGGGTCGTATAGGTTGTTTTGTGTGTGATGATATTGGCCATTTGGCAAATAGATGTCCCCACTGTATGATTAAAGCTACTTTTATTTAAGTTATAAGAGGTAGGGGTTCTACTAGAGGTGTGAGAGTCAGAGGTAGTAGAGCCAATGGTGGTGGTCGCGGGGCAACACAGCTAGCTGGTGGTCATGGATAGTTCTATGTTATACCCATCAGACCAGAGGTAGAGGCTTCTAATATTGTGATCACAAGTATTGTCCTTGTTTGTTTCAGATCTGTATCTGTGTTATTTGATTTGGGATCGAATTTCCCCTATGTGTCTGCATATTTTGCTTTGGTTTTTTATACTGTTAGTGAGCCTCTTGCCATGTCTATTTGTTTCATTCCCAATAGGAGATTCTTTAGTGGTGGATCGAGAATACCGATCTTATATTGTGACTTTTGTTGGGCGTGAGACTTGGGTAGATTTGTTTGTCTTATATATGGCAGATTTTGATGTCATCTTGGGTATGGATTGGTTGTCTCCTTACTATGCGGTCTAGATTGTTATGCTAAAACCATGACTTTAGATTCGATGGGTATGTCGAGGACAGCTTGGAAGGGTGCACATCATTCAGGTCCTAAGAGGGTTATATCTTATGTTCAGGCTCGTCGATTGGTTGAGAGGGGACATTTGTCGTACTTGGCTTATTTTTGTGATACTAATATTGCTTCACCTCATACTTTGGATTCTATTCGTATTGTCCATGAGTTTATGGATGTGTTCCCTACGGATTTGCTGGTATTCCTCTGGATAGTGAAATTGATTTTGCTATTGATATTTAGTAAGGCACCAAGCGCATCTCTATTTTTCCTTATAGGATGGCCCCAGCCTAGTTGAAGAAATTGAAGGATCAGTTGCAGGAGTTATTGGATAAGTGTAAAGACCCTTTCGAACATTTTTCAGGCTTTCACTTATATTCGCCATTAGGGCTTCTCCACAGCTGCCCCTAGTTATTTATGACTTGTTGGGACCGACGGTTCCGTTACTGGGCAGTTCATTTGATTTTTAGAGTCAATTCCCTATTTTGAAGTCCTCGTTGGTTCCAAATGTCAATCGAGCAAAAACTTCAGTGAAACGATATCGAATGCAAATTTTAACTGTGCCAGTATATTTGAAAAATAGATTTTAGTCTAGGTATACCTTTGGTTGGTGTTCCAATGCACCCGAGCTTATTTGGCCCTATTGGTTGGAAAGTTGGAAAATTGAAATATGGGTGTGGGACCCATATTTGATCGAAATGATCATGGATTGAAAATTTGACTTCTCCATCACATCTGGAATATCGATTTTACGATATGGGGACCCTTGGTTCAGGTCCCAAGGATTCCAAACTTATTTTGGGCTATTGAGTGGATTTTATAAAAAAAATAAAACTATAGGTGTGGGCCCCATTTTTTGCCTAAATGATATTGAATGAAAGTTTTGATAGTTACAATGGATTTGAAATGTGGTTTACACTCAAATTTCACTATTAGATTATGTATTTGGGTTCCGTATGAGTTCTGAGGGTCAAAAATAAGTTTTGACTTTGTTGTCACGAGGATACCGCAACTCTTCTCCGAGGGGGTCTATAAATAGATCCCAAGGTCAAATTTGGACTTTTTTCTTTATCTTTGAGAGCCTAAAACCCTAAATGGGTATGATAACAGAAAAATGAGTCTTGTGGGTATCTAGGGAGCTTGGTAAACATCTTTTATCATGATTATTATCCGGATTAAGGTAAGATTTCATCATTTTATTGGTGAATTTCTTAGTTCTTGACCCGAAACCCCAATTTAGCTTAGGGCTTGATTTAGCCCCAAATTTTATTTTTTTTGCACCCATTAATTGAGGGTTATGATTCCTTGGTGATGTATGAGCATTGGGTTGACCTCGAAAATGCAATTTTCGTACGTGGGACCCAAGTTTTGGTGTCTTTTTTGGCCCGAAGCACAATAGTGCAATATGGGTATCGCTAGACTCGTAGTGATGAGTAGATTATGTTTTTGATATCATAATGGCATTTTGGAAATTGTAAAGTCAAGACGAGCATGTGGTGCATGATGTGAGGTTTTGCGGTTCGTCCTTGAGGTAGGATCTACCTACTCTTCTTCGAAGATGATGTGTGTTAGGTATGACATGTTAATATGAATGTTAGGCTTGATTATGAATAAATAACTTAGTATTGATTATTGTTGTTTATGGAAATGGATGAGGGTTTTGGACCCATAAGGGTTTTGGACCCATAAAATAGTATGTTTATGATCCTTTTAGAATCCTATTGCCTTCTCTCTAGATTGAATTAGTTTGTAGTATGAAAATATTATGATGCTAGGTTTGGGATGTGGTCCAACTATTGGAATCATGGTTAGCGTGATTGACCTTAGTTGGGCTAGTCTAGTGATCTTGAAAACGTATCTTGGGGTAGAATTGACATAATTGTCCATGTTTCTAGATGAATTTCCTATTTTAGGATTGGTTATGGCTTTCTTGAAATATAGAAGTTAAACTAGATACCTTAGCCTAGTTTTGGGGTGAAGTTTGCCTCAATATGGAGATTAAGAATTATAAGTGGGATCATTAGGCCCACTTAGGCCAAGACTTGTGTTAGCCCTTGTGGGCTTAGTTGCGAATAGTAGGCCTAGT
Source organism: Capsicum annuum (assembly GCF_002878395.1). NCBI lineage: Eukaryota > Viridiplantae > Streptophyta > Magnoliopsida > Solanales > Solanaceae > Capsicum > Capsicum annuum. The sequence goes on along the minus strand of NC_061111.1, from coordinate 94,855,479 downwards.
TGAGACTAATGAGCCTTATTTATGAGATTTACTTGGTGAATTAATAGATTTAGATGATTTTGGTCGGATTATGATTAATGGACTATAGAGATGTTAATTTCTCTTAGATGTCATATTGGGTTTTTAGAGATGTTATTTCCCATTATTTATGATATTTGGCCCATAGAGATGCATTTTTCTTTTAATTATGATATGTGGCCCATAGAGATGCATTTTCCCTCTTAATTATGATATTTGGCCCATAGAGATGCATTTTCCTCTTAATTATGATATTTGGCCTGTAGAAATGCATTTTTCTCTTAATAATGATATTTGGCCCATAGAGATGCATTTTTCTCTAATTATGATATTTGACCCATAGAGATGAATTTTCCTCTTAGTTATGATATTTGGCCCATAGAGATGCATTTTTCTCTTAATTATGATATTTTGCCCATAGAGATGCATTTTCCTCTTAGTTATGATATTTGATCTATAGAGATAATTTTCCTCTTAGTTATAATTATTGGGCTTATAGAGATGAATTTCCTTTTGGTCATGATGTATGACCTATAGATATGAGATGTCTAATAGAGGTGATATGCTTATTGATATTTTTCCTCTTGAATATGAGATGACTCATATATGTGAGATGATTATAGATATGCTACGGCTTATAAATATGATTGTCGATATGAGATTCAAATATGTGTATGGGCCTAAGGTCGTGATTATGATGTTGTGATTATTCTGGATATATTATTTTGCCAAGGGTCGTGTTATGATATTGGTTGGATATCCGGGAAGTATTTAT
>NC_061111.1:94814392-94851686 GCF_002878395.1 Capsicum annuum | reverse complement strand
TTAAAATAGAAATTTAGTCGTCAGTGACTACGGGTCACTATACGACTCGCATAGACTTATTACGAATGATAACCACAAATCATAGCCAAGACAGTCTCCAAGGCACTCAAAATCGGTCGATCTTACAACTCATATAATACGACTCATAATAAGACCCTACGACTCGTAGAGTTCAGTCATAGTCAACACAGAACCTAATTGGGTAAACACTGAACATCCAACAATTTGTACCCAATGACTTGTAATGTGTCCTTACACTTAGTAAGGCACTCGTACTCAGAGCAGAACCTTGCCATATATTTACTGATTTGGTTACGATTGGGTCCTTAAGACCCGTTAAGAATCTCTACAACTTGTGTCTCCAAGTCATACTCAGGATAGTAACTGAAGCACCATTCATTGGACACCTTACGACTAGGGTCACCTGACCCGTCAAGACACCCTACGACTCATAGGGTGAGTCATAGTCAAGACAGTGAGGATAAAATTTGAGAAAACTTTCAAAGACCAAACCTTGAGGTGTTACACCTAGGATAGGCCTTTGGACTTAGAGGTTCATTCTTTAGCTAACCAGATGGTTAGGATTGATTCTTGACACTTGGGAATGTTTTGGCATATTTGAAGGTTAGGTCTTTATTGATGGAGCATATTCGATCTCATCAGTTTGATAATGCGGGATTTAGGTTAATTCAGGATAAGGTATTGAGTGGTGAGGCTAAGGAAGCCTCACTTGATTTTGATGATATTTTGAGAATTGGAGGCTAATTTTATATTTAGAGAGTGGGTAATTATATTAGATTAATTTTTAGGAGAGGCCCATTCTTCCAGGTATTCCATCTATTTGAGAGTGAATAAGATGTATCGTGACTTAAGGCAGCATTACTAGTATGGTGGCATGAGGAAGGAAGTAGCAGACTTAGTAGCTCGTAGCCTATGTTGACAGCATAGAAAGGCCGAGCAATTGAGACCTGGTGGATTACTTCAGAGATTACTCATTCCTGAGTGGAAGTGGGAACGGATTACTATAGACTTTGTGACCCAATTGCCTTGCACTTTTCATAGTCTTAATAGTGTTTGCATCATCGTGGATCGATTGACTAAATCTGCTCAATTAATTTAGGTGTATATCTCTTTCAGTGCCGAGAGGTTAGTACGTATCTACATTCATGAGATTATACATATACATGGGGTACCATTGTCCATAATTTCATATTAAGGTCTGGTGTTCACATCTCACTTTTGGAATACTTTTTGAATGAGTTGGGAATATGGGTTGATCTTAACACAGTTTTTTACCCCCAGACTGATGGTTAGTCAGAGCTGACTATTCAGGTTTTGAAGGATATGCTCTGTGCTTGTATGATAGATTTTGGTGGATAGTAGGAGTAGCATTTAGCCTTAGCAAAGTTTGTGTATAATAATAACTACCATTCTGGTATTAATATGGCTCCTTTTGAGGCTTTGTATGGTAGGAGTTGTCACTCTTCTATTGGTTGGTTTGAGGTTTCTAAGATTAGACCTCAAGATACGGACTTGCTTCGTCAGTCTCTGGATAGAGTTCAGATCATTCAGGATAGGCTTTGAGTGACTCAGAGTAGGCAGAAGTGTTATGTGTACTGCAGACATTATGCTTTAAGATTGGGTGTTGGTGATCGTGTTTTTCTTTTAGTTATTCCCATAAAAGGTGTGATATGGTTTAGGAAAAGGGGGCAAGCTTAGCCCCAGGTATATTAGCCCATTTAAAATTCTTTGGATTGTTGGTGATGTGGCTTATAAGTTAGCTTTGACCCTAGTTTTATCGGTTGTTCATCCAGTTTCCATGTTTTAACGTTTCGCCGTTATATTTCAAATGAGTCTCATGTTATTTATTGGGAGTCGATTCAGTTAGATAAGAGGTTGTCTTTTAGGAGTAAGTCTCTATTTGGCTAAGGATGTTAGATAGTTGCGCTATAGAGTTATTCCTATGGTTAAAGTTCAGTGGAGGCATCAACCTGTAGATGAGGCTACTTGAAAGGTCGAGTCTAATATGCGTAGTTCTTATCCCCAGCTTTTATGCTGATTTAGGTATTTCTCTTACCTTTAGTTTGAGAATGAACTAGATTTTTTACGATGGATGATGTAACGACTTAAATTTTAATGAAATATGTGTTTCTATGTGATTTGAATATCTACCCCTGCCCCTAGTTGTATTGTAGTATTTTTAAGGTGTGAGGTGATTGGCATGGTTCCAAATGCATTTTGGTGTCGTTTATATGATTTTGTGGTTTTTGGTGAATTTAAGAGTCTTATAGTTGATTTCAGTTGATATCTTTTGATCCATGCTACGGATGGTGGAACAGACAGCGCAACAGATCTGGAACATTAATTTTTGGGTGGTAATATGGTTGGTGTTATTTTATGACTTTTCAATCTCATTTCAACCCTCGGTTTGGAAAGTTGTGATTTTAGGTTTCATAGATCAACTTTGTGAAAATGACGTATTTTTAAAAATTTGATATCGTCATTGAGTACGGAGCATTGAATTTGATAGGATAGTATAGTTCGTTTGCATTCACAGGATTCCATATGGATTTGAAGGGGCCACGTAGACGTGGAATACACCAAGCCCCCAGTTGGTACACCCACAATCGCGATTGGGCCTGCAGTTGAATTGCCACGATCACGATACCATTTTTGCAATCCGATACCCTTGATAGTCTAGGTACCGTGATCACGAACCAGGTCCGCAATTACAAAGCCTAGGTATATAAATACTCAATTTTCATTATTTTTCACTATTTTTGACACTTGGAGTTTAGGATTTCGTGATTATGAATTATTTCTTCCACTTATAAGCTTGGGTAAGCTCAATAATGCCTATTTCAATTGTTTTCTTCGATCTTTATCACATAATTCTTATTTTAAACTTGAATTATGTATGGAATTTGGGGATTTTGGCACGTAAGGCCTAGAATTGTATTTCTCGAACTTAAACACCAAATTCTACTCTTTTACCTTGGATGAGATTCTAACCACATAATTATCAGTTTTCCCTCAATTTTATCTTCAAAACAACTTTAATTCTTGATTTTAAATAGATTTTGAGGATTTTTATCTAGTAAAGCTTGAAAATGATTTTTCTTTGATTGGGACTGTGTTTTAACTCACTTTTGCTTGGATTTTCATCTTTAGACTTCTAAAAATATAGGTAACATGTTTTTGAAATAAAATTATGATTTTGCATTTTTTTGAAAACCTATTTCGGAGGTCCATTTTGACCCTAATTTGAAAAGAGGCAATATGAGTATCATTGGCTTTTTTGATGCATAGATTCTATATTTTGATGTTTTAGTTGATTCTGAGTCCGTGTGTGAGGAGTAAGATTGCGGATAGAATGCTTTTGTTTTGATTTTTGAATTTCGAGGTAGGTTATGGCTTAACTTCTTTTAGACTAGGTTAGGTAGTTAATATTGATACAAAAGCATGTTAAAGGTGTGGGAACTAATCATGAAAATGTCTATCTTAATATGTTGTGCCCGTGTGGTGGCCTATATATGATGTTTGTGGTAATTTTGGAACATTATGTGTTATGTGTGACCATGTGCGGTCCTATGTGATATTGATAGTCTTGTATACATGATGATAATTGTATCATGTTTGATGAAAAAGCATGTTGTGGCACCAATTGTGTGTTATGATATATTCATACTCTATTAGCATATAAATCATGTTGGATTTCATGGATAGTTGGAAATAATGAGTAGATATTTGGCTCACGTGATGGTATATTGGTTGGTTGTGGAAACACTCATTGTAGTTGGTTGTAGAAATACTCATTGCAGTTGGTTGTGAGTATTACATCCTCATACTCATTCATGAAATATTGGTACCACTGTGGAAATACTAAGAAACACTAGCAACACCATTTTCTAACAGAAAACATAGCATCTTATAAAACCCTCCCCGAGGGATGTTCCAGGGAGGAGATATGGATATATATAGATTATATACAGGTTGATGAACCCCCATGGGTTCTATGTCTTGTAACTTTATCTCTGTAGGTGTATACAGAGACTGTGTGACTGTCTCGAAGGTTGTGCAATGATCTCAAAGATTGTGCGACAACCTCATACATTACATCATCATCACCATTCTTATTGTATTTACTTTATTATGATTGTGATGTGATTGTACATTTTATTTGACTTGTTACCTATTCATTGTTCAATCTTTCCTTGGTTGTACTTGATGTTCCCGTAGATGTTATTCTCTTTCCTTGCTTATATGTTGTATAAAGGTATACTTGTATTCCTTTCTAGAGTTTTGTTGCATTATATGTGGATATTATAGAACTGTTAGTGCAAGCGGTGTGGGCTACCATTGTGGGACTTATTCTAATTGCAGGTGACCAGGCCTTAGTATGTATTTTGTATGTTTTATTTAAAATTTTTCTCAATCGGCTTATAATACCTACTGAGTATAAGTGGATAATACTCACTCCTACTGTACCTTTTCGGTGCAGATTCGGGTTTGGGTGTGCCTCATAGTGTTTGATTTCGAGCATCATTTGGATCTTTCAAGGTAGTAGTTGATTTCAGGTGTTCGGAGTCTACTTATATCTTTCTTTATTAGACTATGTCTTTCTTGTATTACGGAGATAGAGTTATATTCTGTTTTTGGATGTCTTTTGTATTTGACTTCGAGTTGTACTAGTTATGTTCTTACACTGTGACACCAGATTTTGGGATTTGATATTATTGAGCATATTTCTTTCCGCATTTGTTATATTTATATGGTTGGACTTTATTCTAGGAACCTAGCCTTGGGTTTGGATTGTTATTTCCCTTTTTGTATTAGTTTGTGTGATAGGCTTACCTGCCAAGGTTCGTCGTGACAAGTGTCATCATAATCCTTGGATTTTGGGGTTGTGATAGAATAGGCGGGATGTTGACTCCGAATCTCTAGTCTATCAAGATTTTGTTTATTTTCTTTCCTAGAACTTGACCCACCATATATAAGGGACGATTGTGTAGGGTTTCACCAAAAAGAAAATCATTATTTGTAAATGTGATTTTTGTATCACATACATGTGCCTCTTGGCTAAGAGGTTTAGCAGGCGTTTTAGAAGATAAAGGAACTTTCATTGGTGGGTGTTCACCTTTTGCTCCTTTCTTGCCAATATTAAAGCTAGATGCCTCAAGGTTGACTTGAGCAGTCTTTGTACGGAACCAACTCGGTAAAAATTCTTCCAAAGTCACTGGACATCGTAGTTTTTGGTGGTAAAGCTCCATTACCCCCGTCTTCTTTGAAAGCTTAACGAGCCTCTGTTTCCTCGATTTTTTAACCATTCTCCTTCTAGTTGGCTTCTCAGATGACTCTTTTGTAGAGTCGTCATCTTGCATCTCTGTCTCACTACCAGAGTCCAACCTTCATCATCACCTTTATTAACTGAAGACTTGTCATGCTCTAATGGTTATTCTTTATACTCTTAAAAGCATATTAGACCGAATTGAGTGAGCCAAAAGTGATAAAGATTTGATGAGAACTGGATTTCTCATCATCGAAGAAGATCTTTCTCTTATTTGCTAAATGCATGACTTTGTACTTGAAGACAAAAAAAATTTCTAGAGGATGACCCACAAGTCCATGATACTTGCAATAATTTAGGTCATTAGTCCTTCCAGCATAGTCGGATCTCTTTATCTTTGGTAGATAAATAATCTTATGCTCAAAAATCTCATTGAAAATTTTAGGAACATAACAATCAACAAAGTGGTATTCCTTTTCTTGCATTTCCTTCAAAGTTAACTTATAATTCAGATATGCTTGAGAAGTCGTCTTCATGTTTTGCTTCTTGCTCATATTTGTGGTGAACTTCACGGGAGACACGTCGACATTCAGGGACTCTTTGTTGTCATTTTTAGGGACAAACTTGCTCCATCTTTTGGGTTCCTGTTTATCTTTTCCGCTTTGAGGTTCATAGATATGCGCTGCTCTCTTTTCTGGCAGAGGATATGCTAAACTCTATGTCATGAGCACTAGTGGCTAGCTCTTCAAAGGATTTTGGATTAATGCATTGGAAGATTTATAGAAGCTCCTAGTGCATTCCTTGGGTGCACATCTCTATTACAGAAGTTTTATTGAGCCTATCTTTGCAGTTTAGGCTCACATTTCTCCATCGATTCATAAAGTCAATAACGGATCATCTTTTCTTTGATAAGTATTTGTAAGCTCTACCATGCTCACTGTACACCTTGTTCTATAAAAGTAATTTAGGAATTCATGCTCTAGTTGCTCCTAGTTATCGATATAATTAGAATCAATCTGTGTACCAATCGAATATGTTTCCCTTAAGAAACCTACAAATTGTTTGACAAGATAATCACCATAGGTTCTAGCATTATTACATAACAAAGTGTGAGACCTGCTACTTTGGATTGTCTTTGCCCTCAAATTGTTAAAATTTAGAGGGGTTAATAACTGGTAGGCATTTTTAAGCTATCAATCCTAGCAGTGTAGGGATTGACGTATTTCAAGGAAGATTTGGTGGTGACATCATGCTTGTCTTGAGGGTCCCTTCAATGAACTTCTTCAGTTGATCAATTGGGATCATTCCCTCAGAAAAAACTTGTACCTCCTTAGCTGGTGGTGTTTGTTTTGCAGGATAATCTATCTCATGAACCTTTGGAGCTTTTCCATGTACATGGCTAGACTCTTGGTATATTAATCCATCCATTCTATCCACCAACTTATCAATCCAAGCATTTTGATTTTGCACATATTTAGTCAGACCTTCAATTGCCTTTGTCAGATTCATAAGTTGCTCCTCCATAGATGAGGCATCAGTTACCATTGCTTGTATGATCACCGGAGACATTGGAAAGTAACACGAGTTATCACATAAGTTGATCTTTGAGGTGCTCAGCTTATGCGATGAAGATAGAGATGATGCGTTAGTTGAACGATCATTATTCTTTGCACCAGAGTATTTCGAAGCAAAGTTCTCAAGTAGAGGTAGAGTCTTCTTAAGTGTTTCTGCCACATTGATTCCTTCTTCTGAAGTATTTATGTAGGATCTCGTTTCTTTTGTGTTAAAGATCCAAAAACTGGAGTTGACACAGACGATATTTGATGTGTTTGTTGTCCTTGCATGTTGGCCTTCATTTTGTGAAAACTCCAAAGCTTTCAAAAGTAACACCACGGATGCTTTCTACTTCAGTAGAGAATTTGGAGTCAGTAGCCTTGTAAGCAGTTGATTGAGAATTGGCCTTCTTGGAAGTTATTTCAGTGTTCTTAAACTTTGATGTTAACAAAGTTGAGATGAGAGGTAGAGATCATCCCACTAGGCGTGCCAGAATTTATTGGACAATAAAATTTGAGATCAAGAGAATAATTAATTGAGACAAGATTGATTTTAATATGTAAGTGTTACAATCTCTATGAATCCTCTGATTCGCCTTTTCAAATATAAATTCAAGGGCTTCGAGCTTAATCTTCAATTAGGAATTGATTTGTAAACTTGATGGATTTGATCTTGACTTATACTTTAATTCAAGGGCTTTTGTGCTTATTCTTGAATCTCGTGGACTTGATCTTGAATCTTTATTTGCAGATTTAATGAACTTGATCTTGACTTGTACTTGAATTCAAGGGCTTTTAAGCTTGTTCTTGAATATTGTGGTCTTGATCTTGAATACTTGAATTTGCAGAGAAATCTACGACGTTTGATCCACGAGGTCTCTCTTGCTTTTTGCTAGAATTGTTGGTTCTTTTTCTGAATTATGAGACCCCTAATTATAGTTGTAGGAATGAAAGAGTCACGGTGAAGGTGGATTTCTTTTGACCAATCATATTTAAGTAACATGGCGCATTTTATGGGCTTTTGATTTCACTAGGACTGTTGCATCATTTTGATATGTGGCATGATCCTATTGGCTCCTTCACTTTACTTGGCATACCACGTCATTTGTCATGTGGCACCAAATTGGGCCTCTAGAATATGATGACATCTTGAGCTTATTAAAGTGCGCTTAATCATTTGTATCTCAAACTAATGGATTAGCCCAACAGAAATTGGACTTTAATTAAATCGACATTTATTTGGATTTAAATAATTAATCCAATCATATTAATCCATCACATTTATTTGGACTAATATATTTCAAATTCAATTTGAATAAAATTTAAATGGCTACACTTCCTAACTCCAAATCATTTAGATGAGTAATTAAGTATACATTTAAATGTGCCTATATTTTTAATATACTTTTAAATATGTCAATCGTTCAGTCTATGAGATTTGGAGGATTTAGCTATATAAGGCCTTAAAAGTGACTAGTGGGGCACTCCCACATAATAATAAGGGTAACTTACATAAATCCCAAATGTTAAATGGATTCTAACACTTTTTTCCATAACTTTATCTAATTGCATTATATCCGAATTTTGATATTTGTGATACATATCTTTAGCCTTGATACATGGGCATTATGATACATTTGTAATTGAGTGGTTGGTTAAATAAGGAAGTAACTAATTTTCAATTATTACAGGGAGTAATATTAGGCGCAAATCATGGTATAAATGCATTTGGTTTCAAATGTATCATTACGATACATCTAGTGAAATTACTCAATACTCATTAACAATTAAATCTCACACAAAAATAAATAGTTTGCATATGTCAAACATATGTCAAATGTATCAAACATTTATAAATAAATAAAAAATATGAATCACTATCACAAAGTATATGTCATATGTATCACCAGTATTCTACCAACAAATGTATCATATTGGTAATGTATATATTTTTTATAACTGATTAACAACACCAATACATATTTTTTATACTATTATATTAGTATTATACATGTTGTTTCTCACGGGATAAAATGTATCAATGGTTCACGTATAAAATGTATCACAAAATTAAATAAAATATCATATGTATCAATTCTAAATGAGGGTGGTAAAACCATTAAATGACCAAAAAACCTATGCATCATCCTTAAAATTATGAAAAGGGTACACAAGGCATTGATATGTATCTATATGTATTAAATACATTTATTTTTTAGGTGATTAATCAATCTTTATTTACCAAGGGAAAGATCATTTATAAGCAAACTAAAACCCAAAGTTAGACATGATCCCAACTTTCCAGATAAATAATGAAACACCATCCTAGCACTCTACGACTACTCCCTATCTACAGATAACACCAATTAACTATTGTTGTCTAAGGATAGTAGTTCAAGCCTTTCAGTACCCCCACCAGTTTTGAAAATTTGGTACCTCTGCAATGCACTTCTTGCACTATCATTTTGCATACCATTTCAGCTATTCTCATACTTGTTTGGAAGATTCTGATGTTTCTCTCCTGCCAAATAGAATAACACTGCATGCCAACACCATTCTGTAAACCTAAGCTTTAGCATTCTTGCCATTCACATGCTTGTTAGACCAATCCAGCTCACCAGGCCAGTCTAGAGCATGCCTTTGTATTGCTTGCTAACCCAATAGTTTGTTCCAGATTATCTCTAAGTAAGGGCAGCAAAAGAAAAGGTAAGCAACATCTTCATCTATTGTATTGCATAAAACCCATGCCTTATCATTCAACACACCCCATTTTTTCAGTCATTTTCTAGTATGTAGTTTCTCATGTGCAGCCAATCTAAGAATAAAAATCCATTTTGGGAAACTAAGGTTATTGCACACCAACCTCCTCCAAGGTACTTTATTGAATGTCCTTTTGATTTTTTAAAATATCTTCTTAATAAAGAAATCATTCATATCTAAAAGATCCTAGTGAGTATAGCCAGCCTCACCAAAGTACTCTTGAGCCATATATATCTTCCTGGTTATCTAAGATGCAGTGGGTGCCTTAACTTCCCACAGTGGTAACTTCTTTATGTAGTAAATATGAACCCATTGAATCCATAATTTGTCCCTTTTAACAGAGGTTCTAGAAGTGTTTACTTATAGAAGTCTTGTTCCATAAACCAATATCGACTAGATTTAGACCTCCAGCAGTCTATGGCCAACATAGTTTATGCCATACTAATGGAGCTTTCTTAGTGCTTTCAGCTTGTCCAGTCCACAAAAATCTTCTGCAAATACCCTCTATCAATTGAATAATCTTCTTGGGGAGTATGAATATTTAAGTCCAAAATGTTTGAATAGAAAATAGAACACTCTTTATCAATTGCATTCGTCTGGCGTATGATAGGCACTTAGTTGTCCATGAAATTACTCTGCCAACCATTTTCTCAAGCAAAGGTTTACATTAAGCTACAATGAGTCTCTTACTATTGCGAGGGACTCCCAAGTACTTAACTGGTAACTCACCTTTACCAAATTCCAAGTATTCAAGGATATGTTATTGTATAGTATCATCCACTCCTCCTAAGAAAACTAAGTTCTTGCTCTTATTCACCATCACGCTAGATTCAAGGGAGAATTGCTTAAAGAAAGCATATAACAATTGCACAGATATGAAGTGCAATAGTTCGTCAGCAAATCCTAATTGCACTATATGCAATTTTTCGCATCTAGGATAATAATTAAAATTAGGGATGTCCTGCAGTTTTTTCAAGTTCCTTGCTGGGTACTCCATTGCTAGTATAAGAAGGAATGGTGATAGGGAATCACCTTGTCTAAGCCCCTTCTTTTCTTTGAATAGTTTTGATAGGATTCCATTGATAAGGATAGAGTATGATACACTTTGAATACACTTCATGATCCAATTAACAAATTGCCCAGGGAAGGCTAGTGTATACAAAATCTGCTCCAAGAATACTCATTCCAATGAATCGTAGGCTTTTTGCATATTTAACTTTATCATACATCTTGGGGATATTTCCTTTCTTCTATAGCCCTTTACTAGCTCATGGCTCACTATGATATTATCTGTGATAACTCTACCTGGCACAAAAATTGAATGTCCCTTGTCCACTAACTTTCCATCACCCCTTGTAGTATTTTAGTGAGAATTTTGGAAATAATCTTATAGAGGATATTGCAACAAGAGATTGATCTATATTTTTTGACTGAGTATGGATGCTTAACCTTTGGAATCAGTTTGACCAAAGTACAATTTATGGGAAGAAATATGTTAGTTGTTTCAAAAAAAATGAGAACACCATTTGTTATGTTTTCACCCAAAATGGACCAAGACTTTTTGAAGAAAGGTGTATTTAGTCCATCACACCCCGGGGCCTTCAAATCATCGATGTTTTTTAAATCCATAGACACTTCAATCCTGGTAATTGGCCTGATAATCTCTTTCTGCTAAACTTTAGTTAGTAGAGGTCCTTCCTTTATCACATTAAGGTCAATAGCTGGCATACTTGGATTGTTAGACCCCAATAGAGTTTTGTAAAATCCCATAATTTTAGTTTGAATCTCATGTTCAGTCTGTAATAAGCAACTATTAGAATCATGTAGGTACTTGATATAGTTTATAGAATTCCTTTTCTTCATGTTGGCAAAAAATATAGGATGTATTTGTATCTACCAAATTCAACCACTGTATTCTTGATTTTAGTCTGTATATACTTTCTTTAATCTTACTCCACTTCTCGAGCTGGCTTTTCAGTTTCTTCTCCTGCTCTATCAGGTAGTGTTACAATATGTTTGATGTCATCATAATTTAAACCTGTTTTAATTGCTTCCTTGTAACTTCTAGTTTTCCATCCACCCCTTTGTACTGAGTATTATTAAGATGCTTTAAATGTTGTTTGGCAATCTTCAATTTGTACCAGATGGTTCTCATATATATTTGTGAATTCTCTTTACCCCAGCGGTTTTCTATGATCAGCATGAATTGAGAAGAGTCTGCGGGACAGTTGAGGAATCTAAATGGTTTCCATTTAGGCTTTTTGGGTGTTCAAATTCAATCCATAATAGAAAATGGTCTGAGAAATTTGGTTCCATGAATACCACTAGCACAGTTAGAATTTGTGTGATCCATGTAGATTTGACAATGGCCCTATTGATTCTGCAATATATATTGTTATTAGTCCATTTAAACTTCTGTCCTATATATTACAGCTCGGTCAGCCTACAATCAATAAGGTACTCAAGAAAGTCTATGATCTCTGCATATCTAACTAGTGTACCATTCTGTCTATCCTCTGGATTCAATACTACATTATAATCTCCCATTGCTAGCCATGGCCCTAGCATTACTTGGTTCAAACTTTTGAATTTATCTCGCAAACTCTTCCTATCTTGTATAGTATGTAACCCATATATTGCAGTGAAATTGCTGCAAACTATAAATTCTTATTGATCCATGAATAAATTAAGCATCATTTTCAATCATATTGAAGTCAATAAAGGTAGGGTTACAAACTATCCATATTCTCCCTTTATTAGTAGCACTCATATTTGAGCACCAATTCCAACCTGGCACTATAGATTTCATTGTCCTGGAAGCCTTCTTATCATTTATTCTATGATCAAAAATGGCAATTAGATCTAATTTATTCTCTTTTATAAACATCTGTAACTCTTTTTTTTGTAGGCTTGATTCAGCCCTCTTACATTCCAAGTTATTATCATTGAGTTAAGGTAGGAAAATTCAAATCTCCTCTCGTTCCCCCTCATCTACTTTGTCCTTTTTCTATACTAACAAACCTACGTAAATTAAATTATCCCCTAAATTCTAAGGGCATATATACTTTACTAGTACTAAAAGTGTGTTCATCAGCAGGAACTACCTTTGTTTTCTTTGTTGCAGACTTCCCTTTGACAATAGTCCATTCATCCAATAAGTGATCTGTCACTGCAATAACTTTGTTAATCGGTTCACTAATGTTTACCTTGCTGTTTTTTACCCAGATTCTAATATTTTAATCTCAGTCATCTTCTCTCCTTGTGGATCTGGTGGAATAGCAAGTATTTTTTAACACTTAAATAGATTATTCTCTCTCTATAAAACAGTAAAATTTGATCTCTAGGCTTCAGCTCTTAGTGCACTATAGGGTGTACTATAGTGCTCCGTCATTCGTCCTCACCACCACCGCCACTTTGATCGTTCTCGTCGAAAATCTAACAATTGATTGTTCAATTTTTCCTCTTTCCCTTAATCGATATTGACTTAAAAGTTGGAAAAAAATCAAAAATAATAAAAGAAAAGTTGAAAAAATCAAAAATAATAAAAGAAAAGTTGATAAAAAGATTAAAAAAAGACAATGAAATTGATAAAGAAGTTGCTGTAATAGAGATGAAAGTTGTCTCAATTGATGATAATTTGAGAGAGATTTCAGGAGATGAAATTTTTGAAAAAAAATGAATTTAAAAGGTAAGAAATTTTGGGTAATAAGATCTCTTAGATTTGTGATTTTAGGTAATATTTCCTAATAACAAACTATTCTAGCAAAAAGAGTGGAGAAGATTTTGGGTTTGCTTTCCTAATGGACATCGTCCGGACGTTAATGCTTCTTGTTGGATCTTGAATTGAATTTTGAATAGGGGGCAAACCATCTCCATATTACTGGATTTGTGTTAAATATCAATTTACATTAACCAATTAGTTTGTTTAACTAATAGTTAGTTACAGAAGTATTTTTTAAGTTAGAAAATAACGGCAACATATTTAAAAATCGTGGAGTAAGTATCCCGCTAATAAGTTTAAGATATCCCATAAATAAAATTTATATCATGTTTGATTGATGGTATAAATTTATTTTGACATTAATTTATAATTACACCATCAATCAAATATGGTATAAAACTATTAGTAAAGTTACCCTTGACATAACTCATCGTCCATGAAATTATTTTATATCACCTCTCACATGATATAAAATAGTTCAAAGATTATAATCCCAAAATTATAATTATGTGATAATTTAGTCTATTTATCAAACAACCCCTAAAAGCATGGAGGTAGTTTAGGCACTCTCCGTTAATGACATTACGGATAATTTGGTAAATTTGTATGGAGGTAGTTTAGGCACCCCTCCGTTAATGACCGAGAATTGTAAACAAGCAAAGAGACAGGGAGACGCGTAACGTTTGATTTATACTCCCTCCTTTGATTTTGCTTTTCACATTTTGAGTTGACACATCTATTAAAAAAAATAATTAATAACATAATTATTTTATCATAATATTCTTATTAAATGATATTTATATTATATATCAAAATTAATTTGAAAAAAAATAATTAATATTAAAGGTAAAATATAAAAAAAAAGTTATCTTCTTTTAGTAGCCGTTTGACCATGAAAATTACTTTTTTTCGGAGTTGGAGTTGGAGTTGTGTTTGGCGTCTTTTTGAAATTTCTTTTAGACTTTTGAAAAATATTTTTTAAATATGATTTTATACCCTCAATTTTTAAAAATTATCAAAATCACTCAACTACTAATTTACCTACTAACATACAACCAAATGTTGAGAAAATAATTTATATGTCTTCAATTGATAAAATAATTAACTACAAACTAATTATTATAATTGTTATTCTTCTAAAATTTGAATAAAAACATCACAAGCACGAGCTAAATAAGTTTATCTAATTATAATCGATTAAATAGAGAAAAATATATTTTGATAAATATGATTGATAGATATAAATATATTTTATATATTATTAAATTTGTTGATGAAAATTCTTATTTATTTTCACTTGAATTAATTATTTTATTGAATTTGATTTTTTTTTCTTTAAATTACGGAATTTAGTTAATAAAAGGGATTTGTGTAAAAATTTAAAGATTGGGGTTATATTTAATAATAATGAAAGTTGATAAGTGAAAAAAAAAAGCAAAACAACAAAAAGTTATTTTTTATTTTCAAAATTTATTCCAGAATTGTTTTTCAAATTTATGGCTAAACGGATCTTTAATATATTAAAAATAATAAGTAAAAATAAAAATTTAATTAGGATAAATTAGTCACAAGTAAAACCAAATTGAGGAAGATAAAAAATAGGTTCTTGCGGTACTTGTGTTCTTGGTTAATATTGTTTTTTTATAGTTATGGTGTTTTTGTCAATTTTTTTTCATCTCAATTAAATTTACCGCATTTTTACCCTTCTCATTAATAAAAGATAAGGTATTATATTACTCCGTCCATGGAGGTTACATTTTTTTTTTTTCTCTACTAAATTTTGAACATGACATCTCGTGTCCTCAACCCACTTTCCACTCCCTTGGGTGCAGTTCTGTTCTTGGTTAATTTTAAGGGATAATTTTAAAGCTGAGTTTATTGACTGTAAAGCAAAATAAAGCTGAATTGGAAGGTCATTAAGAAAGTTGCCATTGGTATGCTGATTTATAACCTTCTATAGTTGATTTTCCATACAATCATTTGAATTCTTCATTATGAAGTTCCTATATTTATTGTCAGTTTGATTAATTCATTGACTTCACGTTTTATTTACTAACCGTAGTCTCTAACTTTCACGCACCTCGACTTAATTGAGGGATATCTGCTACTCCCACCAGCCACAGATTTAGATTTGGTAACTCTGTCCAGACAGATGGGAAGAATCACAGTTATAAACCCATTTACACTTCAGAGTTCAAATCTTCTTTTTATGGGGTATATTAATAGTTTCTTAGTTTAGTTGAAATTTGAAAACCCATTTTCTTGAGTCTGCGAAAGTATCAGTTCTTGGCTTCATGTTTCTGCTGTGGACTGTAAAGCAAAATAAAGCAGAGTTGGAAGCTCTTTTTTTTTTCTTGTTTTTTTTTTGTATTGGAAGGTCAGCAAGAAAGTGTAGAATAAAATTTTCATGCCATTGGTTGCTGATTTAACCCTCGATAGCTGATCTATCATTTATTCATTGAAATTCTTGATTTTAAAGTTCCTATCTTTATTTTCAGTTTTATGTGATTGATTCATTTGTCAAGTGATTAACAGTATAAAGGTCAAATCTTTTCTTGTGGGGTATCATGATAATAGCTTGTTAGCTTCTTAGTGTAGTTAACAAAGTTCAAATCTTTACTTATGGGGGTATCATAGTAACTTCTTAATTCTTAGGTGTAGTTGGAGTGTAAAAAACTTGCAGTTTTTAGCATTTTATCATTTCTAGGCTTGAGGTTTCTTCTCTCTTTTCTTTTTGGTAGCTTTGAATGGTGATCTATCAGTTGGTGCACTGTTATTTGTTAATATACCTGTTTACTGTTAAGGAAACTCAGAGAACCTATTTGAAAGCTTGATTTATGGGTTGGTTTGTTAAACATTTGTGTATTAGAACTGGCAAACAAGTAAAAGATTTAATTTTGATCCAAGTACACTGCTGGGTGTTTAAACTCAATGGTGTCCTCCTGCTACCTTAATTTACAGTTATTGGAGTATCAGGGAGAAAAAGGAGCTTTAACTGATTTTCCTGTCAAATTAGCTTTAACTTCTACTGATTTCTAGAAGTTTAAACACTATGCAGCATTCAGTACCAAAATCTATGATCTTTTGAGACCTCAACGAGCAAATTAATGTAGAACTATGTGTTTAAGAGTTTTTTCTCAAATACAAATATACTGTAATCACAAAATAAATTTAAAAAAATTGATTTTATTCATGAGGTTTTTGAGTACAAATCTGTTTATCTCGTGATTCTTCTCTCTTGAAATATCTCCGTGATTCAAGGATTGAAGCAGTGTGTTTCTTGGCTAGGATGATGCGAACCTCCTTGGGATTTATTTAATTGCTTGGAATGTGGGCTGGCCGCTTTGACAAAGGCAATACTTTATGCCTCATCTCTTTATGAAATCCCAGAAGCTTATGGGATTTCAAGATGTCTCTTCAAGAAAATAACTTAACCTTTATATAGACCTGAGCTAGGGTTTAGGATAGAGTAGCCTCCGAAAACCCTAACAGAGATTGAGCTCGTCTTGTTAGTCCCAGAAAATTTTGATGTCTGGATTATGATCTCATCTAGCTATACTTCTGGTACATATAAAAGCACACTATATCGGCGCTCAGTTCCTTCACTTTCTTAACTCAGCGCAGAAATGATTTCAGGACAGCAATGGCAAACAAAATCTCAGGGGACAATAGGACCAGAACTTGTGTGACAATATTTGTAGTAGCTGGTCTCTGTTTCTTCTTCTATTTGCTTGGATCATGGCAGAGAAGTGGCATTGGGAAGGGAGATAGGATAGCTCTGGCAGTGACCAAGAGGCGTGAGAACTGCAATGTCCTACCAAATCTCAATTTTGAGACTAGTCATGGTGGCCAAGCAGGTAGTATCGATGATTCAGGAACAGAAGTCAAAAAATTTAAGCCGTGTCGTCCTCGTTACACTGATCATACACCATGTCAAGATCAAAAGCGTGCTATGCACTTCCCAAGGGAAAATATGATCTATCGAGAAAGGCATTGTCCGCCTCCAGAAAAGAAGTTGCATTGCCTTATTCCAGCACCTAAGGGGTATGTTACCCCATTTCCATGGCCAAAAAGTCGGGATTATGTTCCATATGCCAACGTCCCGTATAAGAGCTTGACAGTCGAGAAGGCCATTCAGAACTGGATTCAGTATGAAGGTAATGTGTTTAGGTTCCCTGGAGGAGGGACACAGTTTCCTCAAGGAGCAGATAAGTATATTGATCATCTTGCTTCAGTAATCCCAATTCAAAATGGAACTGTTCGGACTGCTCTGGACACTGGCTGTGGGGTATGATTTGTGCTGTGAAAAACTTTTCTTATAGCAAAAGATATCTCTGTCCCTTTCTTCACTGACTTGGAGAAACTTCTTGATGTTGTGTTGGATTTATTGAATAACAATGTTCTATGGTACCAGGTCGCAAGTTGGGGTGCTTATCTTTGGAAAAGGAATGTCATCTCAATGTCATTTGCTCCAAGAGACTCACATGAAGCTCAGGTTCAGTTTGCTCTTGAAAGGGGTGTACCTGCTGTTATTGGCGTGCTAGGAACAATCAAAATGCCATATCCATCTAGGGCCTTTGATATGGCTCATTGTTCTCGTTGTCTAATCCCATGGGGAGCTGCTGGTATGAATCTTGTGTGGTAGTTAGAATACCTTCTTGATAGCGAATTGCAATTTTGAACAAGTGTACCCTTTAAAATTTTGGAAGACATCCGGTTTTAGTTTCTCCTTTTACTTGTTTTTTCTTTATGGTTAATTGAAATCTTAACCTTTTCGCTAGCAGTTCTTTTGTTGCATATCTTATTCTTTCTTCATGCAGATGGAATCCTCATGCTGGAAGTTGATAGAGTTCTTCGACCTGGTGGGTACTGGGTGCTTTCTGGCCCTCCCATCAACTGGAAGACTAATTTCAAGGCCTGGCAACGACCCAAGGAGGAACTTCAGGAAGAACAAAGGAAGGTTGAAGAGATTGCTAAACTTCTTTGCTGGGAGAAGAAATCCGAGAAGGGAGAGACTGCTATTTGGCAGAAAAGCTTGGATGCCGACTCATGCCGTTCTGCACAGGAAGATTCTGAAGCTACATTTTGTAAATCAGTAGATCCAGATGTTGTCTGGTACATCATGCTTATATAGTAGTTTTATATGATTCTATATATTTGTTTTATATGCAGGTGTCAATTTATGCTAGTGTACACCAGGTTTTCTCTATTGGTGTCTTAAAAAAATCGATTTTGTCGTACAGTGCTAAAGCTATTTAAGTTCTTTGGAATGATGTGAACTTTTCCAAGATGAACTGTGTTCAAAGTCTCAGGATGCAGAAACATATCTAGAAGTGTCTATACTTACAGTTTTGTGAGAATCTGATGATGTGGTGGATATTTACTGTAAAGAATGGATCTTGGGCCCAACTCAACATCAAAAGCTAGCTCATGGGGGGGAGGATTGCCCAAGTCCATATAAGGAGACCAATTACCCATCCCTTTTCCATTGTGGGATACTTCACACTCCCCCACAGGCCTAGCCCTCGTTAACTGGACCGTGGACAATATAATGTGGGGGCCCAACATCGTTGAACAAAGATTTGGATGGGAGATTTGGGATGGGTCTGTCTCTGATACCGTGATAAAGAAATGAATCTTGGGCCTAACTCAACCTCAAAAGCTAGCTCATGAGGGGAGGATTGCTCAAGTCCATACAAGGAGACCAATTACCCATCCCTTTTCCGATGTGGGATACTTTAACATTTACATTGTGCACTTACCAAGCAAATCTGCTTGGTGATGGACAATGTAGCATTAACCCTATTAGCTTGGCCCCTTTAACCGTAGCGAAGTAAATCATAAACTCTTCCATTTCATCTAATACTACTTACATTGCAGTAAACTCAATCTTGAAGATCAAGTTTCATGGATTTCATTACTTTGCTTCTGTTGATCAGGTACAACAAAATGGAAGCATGCATAACACCAAGCAAAGGCAATGGTGATGTCGAGGGTCTAAAGCCATTCCCTGAGAGACTTTTTGCTGTTCCCCCAAGAATTGCTAATGGACTAGTTTCTGGAGCCTCCATTGAGGCATATCTTGAAGACAACAAAAAGTGGAAGAAGCATGTAAGTGCTTATAAGAAAATTAACAAACTCATCGACACGGGAAGGTACCGTAATATCATGGACATGAATTCTGGACTTGGAGGTTTTGCTGCAGCTCTTCACTCTCCCACGTTGTGGGTTATGAATGTTATGCCTACGATAGCCGAGAAAAATACATTGGGAGTCATATATGAACGTGGGCTTATCGGAATTTATCATGACTGGTACGGCGTCCTCTCTCATATGCTCATAATGTCCTCTCTCATATGCTCAATTATGTACTTATCTGGTATAGTTGTGGCTTTGGTAACTTGTGAAGACAATCATTTTTCGTTTCTAGGAAGTAGCCGTACTCTTGCCATATTTTTTTGTGGTTATAATTATTGATCGTATTCTCTAGTCTTTGGTTTTAAATGCAAAGGACCATCAAAGGAAACCTTTGCTCTATATCAATGACTTTGAGAAGAATCAAGGAATTGTCATATGAAAGAAGACCTCGATTTAATGTTACTTTTGTTCTATGTTAGTTTGCACTTATATTTCTGCTTTAGGTATAGTTGTTAACATAAGCTTAGAGTTAGAGGATGCTCAAATTACGATCTTTCGGATGAAGAGGTAAATATAAGAAGGGGCCTTAAGTTTCAGAAGGTTTGAAGTTTAATTACACATATGCAGACAACAGACCTATATACAACTATAGAAGTTGCTGCATTTGTTTTCGGTACTCCAATCTTTTCTGCTTTGTGGCAATGATAAAAGGAATATCAATCATATACGGGCTACTTTGAACAAATTGCTTTTGTGACTTCATAAGTAGTTCAAACTGTTGATTTACTTTATTCAGTGATTTTCTCTTCCTCTTGTCCTGCTGAAAGCTACCCTGTGATAACTGTTATATTGTGTTTCAGGTGTGAAGCATTCTCTACGTACCCAAGGACTTATGATCTCATTCATGCAAATGATCTTTTCAGTTTATACAAGGACAAGTAAGTGTCTCCTCTCTTTTTTTTTCCTTTGCTTGCTTGTACTTCAGCATTTGAGTTGGTTTGTCGTTGAGATCAAGAGCCCTAGATAGTATTGTGGCTCTTAGAATGGGGATGGATGTCAATCTGACATGGTTGGGATTTGGATATAAAAGGAATTAGTCAGTGGAATATATGTACAGCACCATCTCAAATTTCATCTATAGGGCATTCTAACATGATTCCATTTTTATGTGTCCTTTACTACTTCCAAAAATTCAAAAGAATCAGACTATTCAATTGTCAAACTTCAATATGATTAGTTTCCTGATCAAACTAACTTTTCAACTATTATTTAATATGTTTCCTTCAATAACACCAATATAATATATAAGTCAAATTAACTTCTTAAACTCGGTCAAAAGTCAATACCATGATATAAACTGATTGGAAGGAGTACACTTAATTAATTGTTGAATCCCATTATGAAGTTGAGCTTTATGCAACTAGCAAAACTATAATATAATGAATAAAAATCATGTCTTTTTTAGACCAACTTGCAATTTTCATTGGTGCATCATGTTTGTATTTGTCAACTTTAGTGAGTCTGCTTTGATTATGTGACATAATCCTCCCTTAGACCACCTCTTCTGGGTAAGGAGATCTAGAGTAAGCGGTTTTTTTAATCGTGATGTCCGGGCCAGCTTGAGCACACCTCGAACAATTTTATGGGGTACCAGCTGTCCCCCCACCAACACAAGTTCCAAATAACTGTCTACCTAGGTTCAGTCAGGTGGGAAGAAATCACATAGTATTATTGCTTCCAGTGGGATTTGAACATAAGAGGCTGAAACCTCATGATTCTCCACCCACTTCATTGACAACTAGTCCACACCTCGGTTGCATGAATAAAGCTTTTCTAATTCGTATCAGAGTTGAGAGATAAGTTTAAATCAATGCCATGTTCTGAGGTTCACTGGTTTGTCCACATATGAATTCAATGCTAGAGCAATAGGTTAAGCAACTAGGAGAAATTTACTAAATTGGTAAGGAAAAATAGGTCGGTAATAATGGAAGGATCCAGTAAATATTTAACCGCTTAAACTTTTGGGTAATTCTAAGGAGTAACTTCAAAATCAAGCATGGGGCTGCCTATAGTATATTCTACAACTGTATGTTTGATTAATCCAGAGTATTGTTTCTTCTTGATGCTAACGTGGCCCTTCCTCGGACCCTGGTAGCGCGGGATGCTTTGTGAACTGGGCTGCCTTTTTTTGTGCTGCTTTCACCTTTAATGTGGAAATATACTCCAGAATATAATGGGGAAGAAGAAAACATTGTTTTTGTGCTTTTGGCCAAGTTAGTGTGCTAACATTCCTCTGTCGACTCTTCTTTTTTGAAATCATGGAGGTGTGACTTTGAAGACATTCTCTTAGAAATGGACCGTATTTTGCGGCCAGAAGGCGCTGTTATTCTAAGAGACAACGTAGACGTGCTAATTAAGGCAGGGAAGATAATAGGAGGTATGAAATGGGACTTCAAATTGATGGATCATGAAGATGGCCCCCTTGTTCCCGAAAAAATACTGGTAGCAGTCAAAAAATACTGGACTGTAGAGGATAATAATTCCACATCCACACCATAAGATGCCAATGGAGTTGTTGATGATGCTACTATCGATGCCATTTTTAGTGGATTGCAAGGACCAATACTTCAATTATCAAAGTTCATTCGGTGGCTTATTGTAGAACCTTCAACGCAAGAAATTTTGGTCGACGGAACGAGGCTACTTAAGAGTATGTATGTTTAACCTTCTATTGATGGATCCATAAATTATACTGTGTGATACTATGCTCTGTAAAACTTGCATTCGTTTATTTTTCTTTCCTCTCTTTGAAGCCCCCTACTCATGATGAGTCCTTTCTGAAACTTTTGATGTATTCTTACTTTCTTAGGAGCATTTTCTTCCCTGAAGAAACAGATCTTGTAATGTGTTCAATTCAAGTGGAGAGGAACCACTAGCTTTACTCTGTCACTTGTTGACCTTTGTACTCTTGTCTCTCGTGATCCATTTTAGCTTTCATTGACTGCATTACGCTTTATGTGATGGTATTTGAGCAGACAGGAAAACACAAAAAGTTGCAGTTGGGATAGATAAAGGTATCCATTGGCTCTCATGAAATGATGTGTTCTAAAAAGGACATAGAGGTAATGAGTTTTCGGGGTTCAGCCAATTTAATATGGCAATGCTAGTAAAGAGGGGATGGAATATTATGATCCGGCCAGATGCGCTTCTTAGTAAATTATTAAAAACGCTTACTCTAATTTTTAGAGTCTAATATTGGTATGCGCAGGGTCCGGAGAAGGACTTGACCACACGGGTCTGTTGTATTGTCAGGTGCTCATAATGTGAAGGCAAAATTTTTTTGCAGTGGGTAATTATGTCAAATTGGAGATGGGACATGCTATACGATATACATCGACTCTGGATATTCATTACTAGTTCTCGTTTTATTCCTGCTAAAAACAAATCTGATATTGATGATATGATGGTGTCCAGTTTGCTCAAGCTTGGGAAACGACAAGGGATTTTGATATTCTGAAATGCAAAATATAGTGATTAGACCAATTCCATCCAATATTATGATGCCTTGCGTAGAGGTTTGAATGTGGCATTGGGATAGTAAGGGAATGTATTTTGTTAAGGGTAGCTATCGAGTCCTTTTAATGACTCTGAGCATAGAACTAATGCATGCACATAGTAACTTTTGAAAATTTATTTGGAGCCTGCTCATACCACTGAAATGTGTAACTTTCTTTGGTGGTCTTAGTGAGGATTATTGTCGACTTGTGACTGATTAGTGAAAAAGAAAGTAATTCTCATAACCGTCTGCCGACGGTATCTTCATATTGAGAAAATCATTATTCATAGTTTGGTGAAATGCACTACTCCTAAACATTGTTGGCAGCAAATCGAGTTTGGGTGGGGTTATATGGAAAATCACTCTTTTCTTTCCTTTTCTATTATATAGAAGCATTGCTTTCAACATGGTAGCTTAAAGGTATTAATAAAAAGATTAATGATATAATGGTCTTTTTGTAGAATTAACTTTCTTTTCTATATTATCTTTAATGCTTTACTTGTTGAACCTTAGCAACAATTTTAAAATAAAAAGCCAACCCATTTTCATTTAATTACAACCATAATCTTAAATAAAAGTCCTCCCTTTTCTATTTAACTACAATAATGCCTAAGTTCTATTGAATATGGTGGGACCCATACTTATTAAAATGTATAATTAAATATTTCATATTTTTTTATTTTACTCTCTTAAAAGTAAGTAATTTCTTCACTATATTTTGCATTTAAATTTTTACTACTCCGTAATTTTACTATATCACCTCTAATTAATTATTATACGTTATTTATATATTAAAAAATTAATAATATTTAACTAAAATATAAAATAGACATTTATGATAGGTTTGTTTCAACTGTAATTTTACTATATCACCTCTAATTAATTATTATAGATTATTTATATATTAAAAAATTAATAATATCCAATTCGTGATTTTACTATATCACCTTCAATTAGTTATTATAAGTCATTTAGGTATTAAAAAAATTAATAATATTTAATTAAAAAATGTAAAATAAACATTTATGACATGTCTGTTTTAGCTGTTTCAAATGTGATTTTACTATATCGTCCCTGATTAATTATTATAAGTTATTAAGGTATTAAAAAATTAATAATATTTAATTTAAAAAGTAAAATAGACATTTATGATATATCTGTTTCAATTACTTCAACCATGAGTTTACTAAATATCACTCTTAATAATTATTGTAAGTCATTTAAGTATTAAAAAATTAATAATATTTAATAAAAAAGATAAGATAGGTATAAAAATGATAAATTAACTTTTGATGTTTAAAATTAACTTGACGTCTTATATGAGGTCCACTTAATTTTTTTTTTACGAGCATCTTTTATAGTAATTTGGCTAAGTCACTCTAATTATTTGTTGTAAGCCATTTAAGACATTTATGTTTCGCTGCTTCAATCGTGATTTTACTGTATCGCCCTTAATTAATTGTTATGATCATCTAAGCATTGTACCACTTAATTGAAATAGAAGTAATATTATAAATCACAATAATTAAAAATTTAAATTATTGAAAAAATATAATTGGTTATCGACAATACAAAACTCCGGACAAGGAAAGTAACATATATTATTCAAAAATTACATAAAAAGTATTATAAATTAAAATACATAACAACTTAAGATATCTAAAAATAATTTAATATGTTGTATATTTCAAAAAAAAAAAATGTAAAAATACTATAAATCACAATAATTAGCAACTTAAAATTTTTATAAAATATAAAATATTTGGTTGACTCTCGAAATTATATTAGTGTCACTTAAACTGGAATAGAGGGAAAGTATTATCAATCACAATAGTTAAAAAACTAAAATTATTTTAAAAATATAATTGACTATTAATGCCATAAAAGTTTGAACAAGAAAAGTAATGTATATTATTTGAAAATTACATAAGATGATAAATTACAAGAATTAACAACTTAAATTATCTAAATACATATTAAAAGTATTATTGATTATCTAAATTCTATTTGTGTCGCATAAATTGAGACCAAAAATAGCATTTATTGAATTTGTGCTAGATCCTAGATGAATCTTAGAATATATATGCAATTTTTTTTAAAACTTTTGTTTAAATATGTCTAAATTGAAAGGGCAAGTTATAATACATCACATCAAATAGTGTATAAGAAATAATGTTAACATACAAACGACTCCTACATTTTAATGAAAGAAACATATACGAAAACAAAGTTCGATAATACATTTACAGAAGTTTATTTTATAGTGTTCTCAAAGTCAAATAACTTAAATTAATATGAAAGATGGTAACTTGTCGTTTTCTTTTTTATAATTTTCAAAACGCTTAAAATTTAAATTTAAAATATTAATTTAATTTAACTTTAAAGAACAAACTGATAAATAAAAGAAAAGGAGAAATAAAAACAAAGAATATTTATATCGGCTTAGTAGGGGAATTCAATTCAATTTTGGGTTATTCATTGCAACTCCCATGTAATTTAATATGCAATTACTAGACAACTCTATATCATTTTTAACAATTATTTTTTATTTTATTCAACAAGTATCAAGTGTTATGTATCAATTTTAATTTCATATTTTATACTTAGTGTAGCAAATTTCAGTCACAAGATTAAAGATCTAAATTTCAAAATGCATCAACTTTTATTATTTACATGAGTAAGTTGTACATAATTAATTATCTTATCAGATAATTTGGCTCATTGAAAAATACTATCAAGTAGTTAATATGTTTTGTATATTTATATTTTATATATAATTCATAATTGGAATTGATATCAATCTAACTTATCGTATATGATCAAAATATTTTAATATTGAGTCCGTGCTGACACGTGGTATGCTTCTCTAGTATTGCATATAATTGAGGACCTATGACAGAACTCTTAGAAGGTAAAGTTGAGGAGGTTGTTTTCATAGTTTGAGAATTACAGAATGCACTAAACACCTTACTTTGGAATAATAAACAGCTAGCTTCGAATTTAATTCTTTTGAAGGCGCAAAACTTTTGTAAAGGGCTTTCAATTATTATTCGTTTCTGTAGCTAGAAAATCAGTAAATCACGCTGCTCACTTTTTAGCTAGGACCGTTGTTTTTGTCTGATTCCACGGAACGAAGATCGAGCTCACCATATTTTATTGGGGATCTTGTAGCAGCAATTTGCGATAATTTTATAGTCATATTTTATATAATTACCATTTATAACCGTTGTATTCGATTTTACGTATATACAATTCCTATTTAGTCGCGCAAAAAATGAAATTCAATAGTTTTAAAAAGAAAAAAATCACAATCACGCGTATATTGTTGAACTAAATATTTTCTTGCCTAACAATATCATTCTTTTTTTATATTTTTTTCCTTTTTCATGTTTTCCCCGTTTTTTCTTCTTCTTTTTTCTATTTTTTTTCTTATTTTTATTTTTTTCGGTTCTTTCTTTTTGATTTTTTTTATTTTTTTCTCTCTTTAATCCTAACTTCTATTTTTCTTTCTTCTTTGATTTTTTTTTATTTTCTTTTTTGTACTTATTTTCTTTATCATTTTTTTTGTTCTATTTTATATTTTTTGTATTTTCAAAAAATATGACTAGTCGAGCACAAGTTATGGATGATAACGTAAATACCACAATTGCTTATCGTATTTGTAGTCACACCTTCATTTATATTTTTGTATTCATTGATACAACTGTATTTGTATTTTTATTTTAAAGTTCGCACTTATATTTATATTTTATAGTTCACATTTGTATTTGTATTTGTTAGTTTGCGCCATTATTTATATTTTATATAATTCACACTTATATTTTAAAGAACTATCTATGTTAGTTTTATCATGTTTCATACTTTGGATGTTTTTGTATATTGTCTTGTGTCTTGAGTCGGGGTCTATTGGAAACAACCTCTCTACTTCTTTAGAGATAATGGTATGGACTGCGTACACTCTATCCTCTCTAGACCCCACTTGGTGGGAATATACTGGATTTGTTGTCATTGTTTTTGTTGTTGCATTTTAAAAAACAATTTTGTATTTGTATTTTATAACTGACTGCATATTATATTGGATTATATTTATATTATGGTTTTATTGTGTTTGTATATTTAAATTATATTTGGATTATACTTGTAATTGTATTTTATTTTCGTTGATACCTTTTTATTTTTAAAATATTATTTTGTATTTGAATTGGTAAGTTGATTGTATATTGTATTTAGCCGTGACTATGTACAATTTATTATTTATATTTGTATACAAACAAGTAAATGCATTAATTGTATTTTCTTTATTCTAAAATATATAAATATGTAATGTATCATTTGATACAAATATACCGTTTTGTATTTATATATCATAATTATCATTTATATTTGTAAATAACCAAATATCACTTGATACAAATACAATGTCAAACAAATGAAACTAATGATTTTACAAATACAAATGCAATATATTTGTATATATTGTATTTATATACAAATTTGAGTTGTATTTATTTGTATAAATAAATACAACTCGTCAATAAATACAAATAAGTATTCGTAGAAAGAAAATCAATCGTTTCTTTTCAATGATTAAAAAATACAAATGATAGTTCACACCTGTATTTATATGTTATAGTTCGAATTTGTATTTGTATTTTATAGGTCACACTTGTATTTATATATTATATTTCACATTTGAATTTGTATTTTATAGTTCGCTCTTGTATTTATATGTTATAGTTCACATTCGTATTTGTATTTTATAGTTCGTACTTGTATGTGTTTGTTAGTTAACACATGAAAAGGAGAAAAATTGAAAAGAAAAAAAAAGGAAAAAAAAATAAGAGAAAAGGAAAGAGAGTAATAGAAAATAGAAAAAAAATACAAAAAAAAAGGGAGAAAAATTAAAAAAAAAAAAGAAAAAGAATAAAATGAATAAAAAATAAAGAGAAAACTATAAGAAAAGGAAAAGAAAAACTGAAGAAAAACAAATGAAAAGAGAAAAAGAAGAAGAGAATAATAGAAAATAGAAAAGAAGAGAAAATGCATGAGAGAGGTTATGAATTGTAATTAAAAATAATTAATAGGTAAGAGGAGGTTATGAATTGTAATTAATTACAACTTAGGCTAAATAGAGTAATAAGAAGTCTATATTTGCTAAAATATATAATTATCCTGATTTTATTTTTGGTGTATTTATTTTTTATTTGGATAATAACTAAGTATAATTAAAAAAAAACAATGAATTCACATTGTCACCTGCCAATTTGAAAAAGAGAACACAATTCATAATAAAACTTTAATTTACAGCTTGTTTGGGCGGGGGGGTTCACCAATTCGTTGTATTGTATTGTTAGTTTAGTTACAATGGTTGTTACTTGTTAGCTATTGTATTGTATAGTGTTATTATTTTAAAGTATAAATAATATAAATATTAATTTTTTAAAATTAATTATATTTTTTTTTATTTTTTAAATTACTTTACTCTCTCCCTATTAATATACATAACATAGCCAATACATACATAGCATTCTGCGTATATGTGGGATTTTTGTAATATGTTTAGGGAATTGAGATTTTTGTAATATTGAAAACATAAGTTATGTATTTGTGTAACTTTTACTATTTTAAATAGGGAAAATACTCAAATACGTCATTGAATTATTAAAAATGGCTTATTTATGTAATCGGTTAAAAGTTCGGCTGATTCATGTCATCACCATTACAAAATCAACTCATCCATGCCATTATTTTTTAACGGTGGATTTTCAAGAATAACTTTGTCATGTAACCTTTTATTAGATGTCCACGTCATTTATTAAAAATAAGAAAAAAAACTTAAATGTCATTGAAGTACTTTATAAATGAATTCAATCACTATTTTTTATTATTCCTTATATTTTACTACATTGTATCACGTTGTTACCATTTTTATTTTATTTTGTCTGTAATTATTTTTTGATAAGGTAGGTATTATATTTATCTTCATTTAAGAATTATATTTTTCTTTTATTATTTTCTGGTAATCTATTGTGTATCCTACTTTTCTGGTAAGAGATTATCCTTCAAATTATTATTAACGTGTAACATTATGTAACTATAAAAAAACAATGTAGATTACTCATTCTCATTGAGAGAGAATGAAATCACTCAAGCAAGGGAATAGGCAAAGTTTTGGACAATCTCCTCTAAACGCAATTCGTATATCCACTAAACGCAATTCGTATATCTACCGAAGCTCTCAGGATGAGCTCTTATTTGTTAAGAATGGTCTTCAAATGAAATATGAAACCCATGGTTTCTTAAAAATTATTAATTATGGAGTAATATGTTTGACAAAAATTCAAAGAGAAAGGCAGATTACATCACCAAAAATCTTCTGACTTGGTAAGCTTTAAATCTTCTTCCATTTTATTTTATTTAGTTATTTCGTATTTTAGCATTTTCATTTCTTTTTGGAAGAATTGAACTTCAATTTCTGAAAATATAAGTATATTTACCTCCTTCTGTTTCACGACTCTGTTTGAGTTTTTGTTTTCCTTTTCAGTATATGTATGTGTTTGTTAATAATATGTTTGTGTCCTGTTATCCCATGTTTGATGCGAGGTATTAGTTGGTACCGGAAATAATTATCCCACCATTTATCCTATAGTGATGAAATAAGTTATTCCATATACTAATTTTGAGATAAATAATCTTGAAAGTAATTATCATGGAATAACTCTTTCCCAACCAAATGGCCCTAAGAATTTATTTTCATTCGTCCCCAAAATTGAATGACTGTGTTCTTTTGGAAGGTTCAAATTCAAGTGGAGGAAAAACACACACTATAAATTGGTGTTATCAGTACTTGTGTTGGTGCATTGTCTGAAGTTAGCGCAAGGTGGCTCGGAATCCTGTCAATACCTTCTAACTCCCTAAACATTCAGATTTCACATAATTATAATATTACGTAAATTGCTTTCATTCTCAGCTTCAGTCCTACTCCTACTCATTTTCTTATTTTTTTTAAACAGAACTATCACATTTTATTCATATCGAATAAACCTCTAACACACACCTTCAGGAGACGCGTGACTATCATCATTCTCCGCTTCAAAACTTACTCTCGCCTTCCTTCTTAACGTGCACATATAATATGGCTTTTCTTTCATCTCTTTGTCATCACAGTACTTGTGTTTTGCTGATCACAATCAGATGGTATAATTTCTATTTTGTTTTTGAAAGAAATTGCTTTGATTTCCTATCGTATTGTTGTATTTTTGTAATAACGATAGAGATAGATCTAAGGCTTGTTTCTCAAGTCATTCGCAGTGGCCGTTGATGTGCTTTCGCACTTCGACCGGGCTTGAGAGTAGTATGCTGCTTATATACTTCTTGAATTTTATTTAAAATTACTGAATAGAGTTATGATGAATCTTTGAATACTAAATAATGATAATACTTTATATCCAAGAATAGGATAAAAGAACAGTAACTATTCTGAGTTTTAGAACTTCTTGTATATATAGATATATTTATATTCAGTTTAAACCTTCCACCTATGATGAAAGTTTAAGGATGTGAGGCCAATTAGATCGACATAATACATAAAAGTGTCTATTAGCTCGGCCCTCACTGATATCTATGCCCTCCAACTTTAAATGTGCACAAGTAGACATATAAACTATCATTAAGTTGAACAAGTATCCTTATTAAAAGATAGAATCTTATTAAATAGAATCTGGTTTAAGCCGATACAAGTATAAGCTTACGAGACTAAGGCCACTTGTGGGCTGCGTTTGGTATAGTAGTAGTCTGACAGTTCAAAGAGAACATGGCCATGGTAGCGGAATGTTGCTACAGAGACTGTTTACAACAGAGAGATCCAACTGAACACAAATATTAGCAAACAATAGGTAAGCTTGGAAGCAAAATCAAAGTGCAAACACAAACCAAAAATCAAAGAAAGTCATAATTTCTACTATATAGAAGAGTGACCATAGGACGACCAAGGGTAGAATAGATATTTTACTCAGTCCAAAAAAAATAAATCTTCTGCTCACTCCCTACTTTTCCAGCGACACAACGCATATCTAGAAACATCCATTATCACCATCTCTCCTACATAATTTCAAAGTGTCACGATGTTCTTTCAATTTTGTTCACCGTCAGTGAACTATTTTGATTCCCTTCATCTTTACAGCAGATTAGAATTGCAGGTTTGTTCACATCTCAATTTTTGTTCAATCCTTTTATTCTTTTTCAGTCATTGCCTTTTTGGGGTTCTTTTCGTATAGGGTGATCGAGAGTACATTCAAAGAGACAGAGACAAAAGTCATATTTTTGCTTCAAGAAGTTGTATAACTATGTCGAATCGTCCTCTCCTTCGGTAGTATCTGCAATTGTTCATCTTCTAGCCTCTGTTGCGTTTATTACATTCAGTAAGTGTTCTCCTCCCTGTTTCTTTCTTCCCCCATGTTCTATTTTGTGTATATATATTGGATGTATGGTAAAAAAAAATTAATTTAAAGGGTCATATGATTTTTTGAAATGCTGAAAGAGAGTGGTTCATAGTTACTCTACATGGTGAATGATTAGGAGTGTATAGTGCCTTAGTGTTTCACGTGTGAGGAAGTGAAAAGATTCAAGGTAGCAAAGGCATAATGAGGAGGTCCTCAAGGAAAAAGAGTAGAATTAGAGCAGGCGGCAATTAAGCCGGCTATAAGTTCTGATACAAGCAATGGATAATTTGCTCGGGAATTTTTTTAATATAGCTAACGATTAGTATCATTCTGTCGTTGTTAGCACATAAGAGTTGAACTGAACCCTTGATTCATAGTAATAATTTTATATCAAAGATTCCTCAACAAAAAAGTTAAATTAGATCGGCCAACTATAAAGTAAACCCATCTACAGTCCGTGCGACCAATGAGAAATTCTACTTGAAAGAGGAAAAATTGATCAAAATTGTGAAACTTTTTATCCATTAAAGTTGTTAACAAAAATTATGAGACACAAGGACAAGGTCAGTTATGAGCAAGAGGAAGAGTTATATGGCTCATGTGAGTAATGACAAGGTTGAAACCAATACGACTATTCGACATCTTAGTGAAAGACTGGATTTCTTATCTCATATTTGCGTCCAATGAGAATGTATAAGAGGATTGTGGTATTGACGTGATGAGGCAAGTATGCTATATTTCTTGGAGGGAACTCAGAAAGAATATGAAGTGTGGTTGTGGGAGAGCAATACAAGTGTCATGCTGCTAGACGAAGCAGCTCAAATGTTGGCACCTTAGAATCTAGATGAGGAAAGTCCACATTTCGGACAGAAGATAATTAAGCAACAAGATTGAATCACATAAAGGAACAGTAAACATTGATGCAAATGTCATTTAATTAGCAAATAACTTGAAGACTTTACAGTTTTACAATAATAGAACAAATGCCATATTACCAGTAATGCATCTTTCTTAGTTGATATTTCATTTGTGATCTATTACTGTACATTGAATACTTGAAAAAGCTTGAGGAATTGCTAGCAAATCGACTTTCATTCTGAATCACAATCGGCATCTGATGACTCTCCTTCTTTCAAAGAACAGAGAGACTCTTGAGGTAACTGGCTGCGATACTGCTGCACCACCAACACCGATGCTGTAGTTGAAAATTCTGGCGATGTCAATAAGTTTCCCAAGGATCCTAATTCAGGGCAATCACTTTTTTTACCCAATGCTACAACTACTTGTCCCTCGGGCATTCTGCCAACCAGAAACAGATTGCAGAGATTGTACTCGCGTATTGCTTCTATAGTCCCTCAAGCATCTTTCACGATCCTCTCTTCATATTTGATAGATCCATCTATAGATGATTTTTGCTTCACATCGGCTAGGAACTCTTCATCATCAGATTGAACCTCAGGAATAGAGCTGTTATTCATTTCTATCTTGACACTTGTCCCGTTAACCTCAGGATCCACTATGAACTGGACAACCACCAAACTAATGCCAGGGTGCTCAGCGATGCGCACACCATAAGCAAGTGCTTCGCGATCATCATGGCCCCCAAAGAACAAGGCAGTTACTGAAAAGTCAACATTACTTGAGGATACATGAGAAGCTCCACCGAAACCCCGGTCTACTAATATGCCAATTAAACATGGAGCATGCTGAAGAACTCTCCTGTTCACACGCCTAAGACCAGTTCGGGTTGTTTCCAAATGTCCATCAAGTCTTGGGTGCTTATGGAACAAGAGAATTATCATTGCAACCCTTTCTCTCTCTGCACTAGCAACTATGTCCTCATGCAAGCTGTTCATAAGATTGCAGTAGTTGGTCAAATAGACACCTTACTCAGATTTGAGAAAGTCTCGAAAGCTACAACAATTTGATTCGAATTTTGCACCTGTTCAGTGTTCCAAAAGGGCAGTCCATTCTTTTTAGCCTTGTGGACCATCAATATAGCCGAGGACCTTTCTGAAAGCTCCATGAGGTGCATTGCATAGACACGAAGCCTTTCCCTCTTCTCAATACGCCGAGAAACCTCAATGAGATTGAGCATTCCAGGAATGTTCCTTGAGCTGTGAAAGCAGGTCAAGATTCGGAGCTGCTTACTCGTGTTTTTTCCTCTCTATAGTTGTGTGTTTGTACGCTGTCACAGCCAGTTTTGCTGGCTTATATACTGATATCACTATAGGAGTCGTGATGAACGTCGTGAAGAGAGCCATCAACACCATGATGGCAAATGTCTGGTCATTAAGTACCTACAAAACCGATCATCAGTCAAAAACTGATGCTACAAAACTATAAGTAGTAAATCTAAAACGAAGTATTATCAAGTTGAAACTTACTCCTCCATCTTTGCCAATGTTGAGAACAATGAGCTCCACCAAACCTTTGGTGTTCATCAAGAAACCGATAGTTACAGCCTCTTGGACGGGCAATTTGCATAGAAGTGATACCACAATAGTGCCAACAATCTTCCCAAAACACGCCGTAACTATGACTAGAACAAGAAGACCCCATGATTGAGCGCCTTGAACGGTGGCTACGTTCGTTTTCAATCCACTAGACACAAAGTAGAGAGGAAGGAATAGACCAGACACAAGATCCTCAACTTTTTCCACCAGAGCACCTATGAAAGACCCGTCCTTTGGTCCGGGTTGCTGATTTTGGTCTTGTGAGGTTGACTTATGATACTGATACTCATGTCTCCACACGAGTAATGGGAACTTTTGGGTAATCCTCTTTTTTAATCTATTAAAGACGGTTGTGCTTTCATCCTCATGCAGTATTTAGTCTGCAGTTGCTATAGCACATAGAATCAAGATTTAATCCCTATACATTTACAGTTTATGTTTATCTTTGTGCTCTCCATATCTTTATTTCACTAACTTCTTACATTTTGCAGGTACTTAGCTCCTGAATATGCTCTTACTGGGAAATCGACTGAAAAGTCAGATGTCTTCTCTTTTGGAGTCATGCTTTTGGAGATTATCACTGGAAAACGGCCAATTGATAAAGCTCAACATTACCTTGATGACAACATTGTTGACTGGGTAAGTTTATTTTGTGAGTGGTGCAATAATCTGAGCCAGCTAGATGTGTTTTAGATATTTCGCGTGTATGTGCATAGCATTATTATCTTTTGCCATTACTCATGAATAAAGGAAGGAGGTTAATACACTGTGGTTTTCAAGTTATGAGTTTATGCGTTCTGTTGACCTCTTTTCTCTGAAAATTTTGATCAAGTAGAGCTTTTTCGTATGTATTAAATGGATGGAACTGTTACTTATTGCTGGTTGTGCATTGCTATTATATCTAATATATGTTTGGTGGAGAGTTTGAAGTTGTTTCCAGGATTTTTGCAGATAATGGTTGGTTTTGTTGTTTCTTAGTGAGAAGGTGTAGCTGCAAAAAAGCTATTAGTTTTTATTTTTTATCATATGACCATATGAATGATACTGTGTTTCATCAAAACCTAAGTTTGCTTACTATTGTAATTACACCTCAATCCCGAACAAGTTGGGTGGGCTACATGATTCCTCAATTTTCCTTTTAAGCTCAACTCATGAAACTTAAGTTCACTTGTGTTTTTAATATGTTTATTAATAAACTTTTACTGTGACACCTTACATCCAATGCAATTGGGAATTCGAATTATGCTGCTGTAAAGGTTGGATTTACCGACCCCAAAACTGATCAAGCAATCAGAACTCAGAAACCTGTATGGTCTAAACATCTCTGGCTCTTCCCATATCAAAGGATCCCTTGTAATAGCCCAGACGTTAACCAAGATTTGAGCGTCTTTATGAATTGTGTAACTCATCACTTGGCAAGATTCAATAGCACGATGTGGAAGCAGCAATGGTGCTGGAGGATGCAACCTAAGTGTTTCCTTCACACAGGCTTGGACATAGGACATCTGCAGCAATTGAGATTCTTTTAAGTAATCACTTTTACTGAGTTCTATCTCGAGCTCCTCTTAATCTTTCTTCATTGACTCTACATTTTTAATCAGTTCTGCCATATCCGACTCGATTGTTGAGGTTCTGGTGTTTGAATCAGCAGAGAGTAACTCCATAAATATCGGTAGCCAGGATGAAGTGCAGAAGTCTCTGGATGAGTGAGAAGTAAATGAAGAGTGATTGAGGGGGAGCACCTAAGATGCTTTATGTTCCGCTGAATACAATTTACTACTGCTTATCATTAATATAATTAATATAATTTACGAAATGTCCTCCTGTTCACATTGTCAGCAAAGTAGGTCTTCCCGGAGGAAAGGTGAGGATTACAAATTCTATTAAGCCAGATTTATAATTTTTAAAAAAATATCTTAAAACTGTAAGATGAACAAATAACTAGGTTGCAGAAGCAGAGAAGACTTTGCTTTTAAAGTTAAAGTAATGTATTACTGGAAGAAATTGACATAGCCTAACCTATTTCTAGGATACATTCGAGTACATATCCTGCTAAGTAAGCCATTTTTGAATGCTGTAAATTTAAAGGAAATGAGATCTATTGATCTCTTACAGTTTGAATAGAAGAAAATGGTCTTTTCAGATGTCTTATGTGCAAAAATAAAAATCTTATAAAACGGACATAAAACTAAAAAAAGCTTGTAAAGGGATAGAAAACCATTTCTCCTGTGAATTTCCAGTGCATTAGACATAGAATTTTTCCTATATGATTAAAAGGAACTATTATGTTCCGATAGGTTAATATTCCGACTTGGAAGAGATCCAAGGTGATTAGTTTTTCACAAAATACTCTCTCTCCCCTCAATTGTTGTTTGTTGTGATTTTCCATCTCCATTGTCACTTGGATTAAGTTCATCTGCAACACCTTTGATGGATCTTATTCTGCAGGCTTGCACTAAAGTTTCCCCATGAGGGACCTTTCAGGGCTGATGCTCCATCATGGTGTTGGGCTCCTTTTGAACCTGAAGGGATTCTGAGGTGAAATTCCATATATCTTTTTACCTTGAAGTCATGCCTGCACGCGTGATATTACAATAGGTTCTCGAACTAGAACTAAATAAAATCTTTATCTCTGGATTTCTACTAGCTTGATGAGTAAACTTTTTAAAGTCTGATACCTTTTATGCTACTTACTAATGTTCAAGTTTTCCTGTCTGGTAAATTCTTCTACTTAGGGCTACAGCTCAATTTCTGCTATCCTCTCTACGGTCCTTGCAGTTCATTTTGGACATGTCCTTATTCATATGAAGGTTAAGTCAAAATCTTCTAGACTTGACTGTCTCACCAAATTAAAGCGAAGTTACTGATATTCCAATTTTGGTGAATACCAGGATCACTCATCCAGACTTTTGCATTGGGTTGGCATGGGCATAGCTCTTTTGGTTTTAGGAATTATTCTCCACTTCACAGATGCTATTCCTTTAAATAAGCAACTATACACTGTCAGCTATGTCTGTATAACCTCAGGAGCAGCCGCGTTAGTGTTCCCTGCTTTCTACATTCTGGTACAGTGGTCTTGTCCAAAAATCTGGTCACTTCTTTTTTGTTCCTTGCTACAAGTTGAACCATCAATTTGGTACATTAAATTTGGAAGCTCTAAACCTTTACGATTAAATCAGACTTCCCTCCGAAATGCCAAGGCATTCATTAGAAACAAGAATAGCAAGGGTCAAGTAGATGGAAAATGTCCCAAGCTTTCTGGCTTCAAGTCTTATTTTTTCATCAATCAGTTTGGATGGTATATAGCGGGAGAATGAGAATGTATCTGGAATTTCGAAGAATGTGTCTTTTTTAGCAAGAAAAGCTTTGAATGACAACATTC